>NW_009596180.1:8769-24259 GCF_000690535.1 Cariama cristata | reverse complement strand
GAATTCACACAATGCTCTTTTCACATCTGTGTTTGCTTATAAATTACACTTAATGTCTCCATTCATAAAATGAGAGTTAATCAGCCATTGTGGTAGTTTTCCACTGATAATCCATTTAATAGAAGAACATATTTTGTGTCATTTTGAAGACTGCTATATGAAAAAGCGTTAGGAATGATAGGCGGAGGTCTAATGAAAAAGTCCTACAGTACGTTGATCTACCTTGTCTTCCTTTATAAAAGAATTCAAGGTCTGATAGGAAAAATAGCTTGTTTTGCACTGGGCTCACCCACCCTGCAAGTGCATGAGTACGCTAACACTGCTCCTGGGGTAGCAGCCAAGGGACCCAGTGCAGAGACGAGGGATGAGCACCGGCTGTGGCTCCGTTGGCTTGGAAGAGGCAGGCAGGCAGCTGCTGCCAGAAATTAAGACAATAGGATTGTGCCAAATGACACAGTAACCTACCCAATCCGCATGGCTCTGAGGAACAGGGTCGGGCTGAAATACAGGTCACTGTGGAACTATAACTTCCTTGCCCTTGCCTACGCAGCAGGAGGTAGTCTATAAATAATCTCAAATTGTTTCTTTCTAGGCCAGTCCTGTGCCCAAAATAGAAAAATTTTGCTATGTTTTCATGACAAAGTCGCACAAATGGAACTTCATCTTAGGCCAGCAAAATCAGTTGGCGTAAAGCCCCCATGAAGTCCTTCATAGCAAGATTGAAATAGACATAAGGGTTCCGTAGGTTCATTCCCCAGAGGAGGGCAAATCTCACCCAGCAAATTTAGGAAGCCTGTCTGCTAGTTGTAAGTGCTGGATGTTTTCCTCCCAAAGTTCATGTGCCTGTTGGTTAATGAATGCTGTATGTCACAGGATGGACAGTGATGGATTAATCTTTCCTCTTTGATAGGAATCTTTCAATTAAGAGTCTTTTATGTGCATTAGACAAATGGAGTCCTTTTGTCCCAAAAGAAATGCATAGCGGGGTGGGAGCAAATAATGAATCCCAGCAGCTCTTGGAAAAGGCAGGTACTGGGGTGCACTTAGAAAGCATTTAAGAGGCAATTCGTTGGGTCCCTTGATTAAACAAGTCTCTAATGAACCTGACGGTTTATTTGGGGGCAAAGTTCTTTTCTGTGACTTGTGCAACAACATATTTACCTTATCATAAAACATGATTGACATCTGACAGCTTCATAGCAGGCTTGGAATTGCAGTTGAAATTCCTTGTTTAATACTCGGGGTTTTAAAAGATAAGGCCATGCTTTCTGTCAAACCGCAGAGGACACATGTGGTATGAGAAAAGAAAGAAAATAAAACATTCCCTTTGCCTCCTAGGCAGGACCCCTTATCTGGGGAGTTATCGGCCATGCCTTTACTGGGGGCAGTTGATCTGGTGTGTGCTCAAAGTGTCATTTTCATGTTATTCTTTGTTTTCCTAACCCACAGTGCCGTATCCACCTTCTGGATAGCCAACCCACACAACAACCTTATAAACTGTGCAGCTGCAGGATCTGAAGTGAGTGCAGAAGTTCTTATTTGGTAACAACTCAGACTGGTTACAGCCCTGCAAGACTGAGGCTCTTGCTGGAATAAAATCTCCTTCTGTTACACAGACATTTTTGAAACTGCTCAATCGAGACATATATGAATGTGGCTAGTGCCGCCAATAAAAAAATAATGCTTTTCCTTTTGTTCCACGCTTCTTGTCACTTGCTGTTTCTAGAACTGGATGGCTTTAACAAAAACTCCCAGCCTTTGCACAGTGTGCAGCCTGAATAAATTAAATAAATGTGACTGTGGAGTCCCAGGGAAGTCTTTGGCAACAATTCTGTTGATTGCAGTACAGTAATGGTGCTCTGAAATTTCAATCAGCACTAATGCTAATTCCATAGGAATTCTTGGTCACATCAGGAGCCTTTGTTTTCCTACTAGACAAATAAACAAGCAAACCAAGTCTTAAACAAAGAGAGGTGATCTTTCCAAAGCTTCCAAATCTGAGTACCTAGATTCAGGCTCCTACATATATTTTTAAACGACTAAATAAAAATTACCCGATTTTTAAGATCCACACATGCAGTGACAGGAGGACATCAGTGTATGTGTGTGTGTTACGGATTCCGAAAGTCTCGCTTATAGCTTTCCAAAGCTTCCAAATCTGAGTACCTAGATTCAGGCTCCTACATATATTTTTAAACGACTAAATAAAAATTACCCGATTTTTAAGATCCACACATGCAGTGACAGGAGGACATCAGTGTATGTGTGTGTGTGTGTTACGGATTCCGAAAGTCTGGCTTATAGCTTCAATATAGATGTCAAAGCTTAAATTAAGGCACCTTGAAGATGCGTGAGTGTCAGTGTGAATGTGTGTGTGTGTGTGTTAAACTTTTTGCTGCATATAGTTATACAGGTCAATGCTGCTAGCTGTGATTTGTCCTGAAATCTTCTGGCTCACATCTTGTGGCTTTACTGATAAATCCTTGGGCTAATATAGACCAGCAAAGAAGTTCAAGCAAAGTTTCAGATGTCCGTTCTCTTTCTCAGGAAACAGGCTTTTGGTTTGTTCTGCACCACGTGCCAACGGGGCCCTCAGCGGGCATGTATTCCCCTGGCTACTCGGAGCACATGCCGATGGGGAAATTCTCCAACAACCGCGCGCATTCCAACTACCGGGTGAGTCTGCACGCAACGGGAACGCTGCCCTTGAAAAAAACACCATCTTCTTGCTCCAGCTCTTTGGGTCTGCAAGCTATTAATGCTCGTGCTTTCTGTTTCACTAAAAATTACTGCAAGCTTGTTTGTGTCTGCAGATAAAGCAGCTTGCGTGCTGGCGTGGGAGCTCTCAGAGTCATCCAGCACGCGCTTCACGTGGCTCGTGGGCTTTCGAGAGGCTTTTCCCTCTGCTCAGGCTGCTTCTCTGCTTCTGCACTCCTAAAATAGTGCCTCCAGGAGCATCTCTTGGCAGCTTGTCTAATTATAGACCGCAACCGCCAATGTTCGCAATTAACCGAGCAGCTTCTAGAGGGATAAAAACGAGCTGCTGTGTCTAATCGCCTTCTCTTTACTTATTTACCCTTAGCATGCTGTGTTGTAGGGCTGTGTGTTACTGAGTGCTTTGGACTGCAGCAGCGTGTTTATGTGTATGGGCATACATGCATTTGCAAGGGAGGTGCAGTTTCTGCAAATTTGTGGCAATTTTGGAGGGTATATGCAACTCCGGATAGTCCTGGCAGCCCTCTGTTTCATATGCTATTAACAGAAGCAGTTATTAGGATCATGCAAGTGACTTTGGCTTAGAACAACTGGAGGTAGAACCTGGAGATGGGAAGAGCTGTAGAATATATAAATATACCGTAATTTTATACTGCATTTCTCTTTTCCTTTAGGCTGGAATGATCATCGATAATGGCGTTAAAACCACTCCAGCCTCTGCCAAGGACAAAAGACCTATCCTGACACTGATTTCTGGGAGGTAAAGTTTCACGCAGTTTGGTTTGGAAAAGACTTCCCCATAGCACTGACTGAAAGCTATGAAATTGCCCCCAAGGAAGCTGACAAAAATCATTGCAATCCCTTTGGGATGACTTTTATTGAGGGAAGGTCTTCACTTTGATTTACCACTTTCTAACTTCATCTTCTCCATTCCCCTTCCTAAGGGATCCCCAGCACCCACACCTTTCTGGTTTTGTCCTTGCTCTTTAACTCTGAGCTGAGCTGACATGAATGTTTCATATGCTCTAGGGTGTTCCATTGACTTTTATTTTTATTTAGATAAGCAAGAAAATTAAATGCTGTCTGGTCAACAGCCCCGCTGGGCAAGACCTGCTGCAAGAGTTTCCCAGGAATAAGAAATTAAAGTATTTCCTAGGAATGCTGTTGATTTTCATAATTCTTTTAGGACCTGCTTGAACAGGGAGTGCTTATGTGATGGAGCTCACACTTTGATTTCAAATTTCTGTCTAGTTCCAAATCTGACGCTGCCATAATAATTACAATTAAATACACAGAGCGACCCTTCATCCCTGCTGCTGTGCACAGCTTCTGTGTGGCATAATGGAGTAATTTAGAAATACTGGAAACCTCTCTATAGAGAGTATCGTATCAGCAGACCTACCATGGTCTGGTGGCTTCTGAGAATCCCCACGCAGCAAGGAGGCTGATGTAAGCATAGGGCTTCTTGTAGGCAAAGTGTAACAGCATAAGGTCCATACTTGCACCCTTTTATCTCATTGAGGTTGTGTTTGGCTCTTAATTTAGTTACCAACCCCAGAGAGAGAAAAGGACTTAAATATTCTCAAGTTTCATAGTTTTCTTCCCTGACAGACCAATTGCCTCCAGTTGCACCCAACCTACATTCCTCCACAACTGGGCTTCTTGACAGAAGAAACCATGTAGGGAAGAGAAACCTGCTGAAAACCTCTGCTCAGCAGGGGAGAATGACAATTTTTTCCTTTCCTCCTTTCTATCTCTGAGGTGTGCGTTACCAACATTGCTGTAGTGACGCACTGGGCAAGCACTGCAGGAGTGGGATCGGTCCTCCTCCTCAAGGGAGCCCAGCCAGCAGCTCAGATATCGATTATCTGGTGATCCACACCACCCCAGTGCACTGCCTAGCAGCTGATGCTAAAAGATATTCAAAAGTGAATATTATTTACATTATTTTAATGTTCAATTCATTTAAGTGATTAATTCAATGATAAAAGTAGCTGCTAAAAAAAACCAACTTATTAAGAGTATCCTGCTCTGCAAGTACCTCCAAATTCTCTTGGGAGCCTGATGTTACTTTTCCATATAGCTGAACATGTGCCTTGGGAAACTGCCTGCTGCCTCAGGCACAGTAAGTGATTACAAAAAGCAGTTTGTCCCTTGCCATACAAGGGCAGGAATGACCCCTGGAAGCCAAGCAATTCATAATGCAGTCATGTTTATGCTCGGGAACTACCCACCAGTACGGGCTGCAGCTCAGATTATTTATACCGTTTTCCACTTTTCATCTGTCAAGACTCAAAAACTGAATAAATTATTATAGCTGGACTGGCTGGGGCAAACTTCGAGGTAGGCTGGACAATTACAGAGTTGGAGAGTCTACTCCGTATTCAGTTACAGCATTAAATGTCCAAGTCAAATTCTGTTCGCTGTAGTGTTCCTCCACTTATACATGGACGTGAATGAAACTGTATTCAACAATGTCTGGGGAATTCACAAGGGCTCATACTAAATCTCTCTCTAAAAGCAAATTCACCGTGATGAAGCTGCCAAAGCCATATTCATTTACTGGAACCCTATCAGCCTAATGCTCAGTTTTAGATTGATATGATGGCTTATTAAGCAAAGCAAAGTGCTATTGAGTATCTGTTAGCGATTTGACAGCTTGGCCTCACTACCCATTGGTGAGGCATGAATTTTAATCTCTGGACCATCCATTGCTGGCACTCAGTTGGATACTCATCTGTCAGGTTTTCTAAGCTGTGTAGTATGATGGAAGATGCTCCTTCAGTAACAAAAGGGAGAGCTGTGCCTCAGGATCAGGTGAATGACAGCCAAGCTCAGCATCACTGTAGCAAGCCAGATCCTTGCTCAGATTCTGGGGCCTGAGTGGTGGCTGACAGACAGCAGCTGAGGGCACATATTGCTGCAGTTTCCACTTGTGTCTGCTTTTTTCCTACATCAGGCCAATGTTTCATCATACTTGAGAACTTCAGAGTTAATAAATCTTGTATGTGTGTCCTGAGTAATGTATAGTGGGAATAGTGAAGGACATACTCTCAGCCCCTCTCCAAGATGTTTTAATTCCTTTCCACAGCAAGGAAAATTTGGCAGCGGTACTTATTGCCACAGTATAGCCAAGGTTAGGAGATAAGAATGCTCAAAAGGGAAAACAAAAGGATATTTATCTAAATAACAGGAATATGCTAAAGGATAACAGTAAGGGATTAAAAAATACCTCAGGCTTTTGGGAGCAATAATAAACTTTCCATGCTTTCAGCAATATATCAGCAATACAATAATGGAAAGGTGAAAGGAAACTTGGAGCAGGTCTTTACAACTGCCTCGCCTGGACTGTCCTTCCCTTGGCAGTTGGGTCTGGCCATCACTGCTTGACTAGACACACCACTTGGATGGACTGTTGTCCCAAAGCTGTTCCTGAGTTAGCAGAAACCAGATGTTTAGCAGGGCCGTGCACCGTGCAAGGCTGCCTTCCCTCGCCAACCCTTCTTCTCTCCTTCTGGTTACAGATACAGCCCACACAAAGACGCTGATCCTTTGAAGCCCAGAGAACCTGCAATAATTGAGCGCTTTATTGCCTACAAGAATCAGGATCACGGGGCCTGGTTGCGGGGTGGAGATGTGTGGCTGGACAACTGCCAGTGAGTTTTGCCTTATTTCAACTCTCAGAGTTCAGCCTGGTGTTTATGGCGAGCATAGCTGTGGTTCAGACTATTTATATTGCTTTGCACCTTTCGTATGGCCAAGACTGAAATAAAGATGAAACGTTAAGTAAACACAGGCATTATTTTACACAACCAAAACCTGCTTTGTCTGAACTGAAGATCCTTCAGATTATTTCTCTGTGTGATTCTGACCAGCATTCAAAAATGGTCACATACACACAGATGCAAATAACTAAAAATAAACTAAATTTTTACACGGAAAATGAGGTGCTTTGAAAAGAAAGCAGTAAAATCCACCACCTTCCCTGGCTAAGCCTGGTCACAGATCAGCTTTATGTGGTTCACTGTTATGCTGAATAAGCGAGTACTGATGAAGCAGACATAAAACTATGCATCACGGCAGCAAGGGAGAGAGACTGGGCAAGAGCGTGTTGGCTCTTTGAAGGCCGTTTCCTGCACTGGTCAGAACAGATATTTGTTTTGCACTTGAAAACAGATGATCTTCTACAGTTCCTTTTGCTGAGCCAGGCTCTTGATATCAACCTCACTGAAGAAGGAGGACAAAAAGGAAAAAGCTACTTTACAAGGCATATTGTGATAAGCCTAGTAGGAATAGCTGTCATGCCATTATCTGGTGTCCAGTTCCTGCCCAGAGCTGCCTTACCTTCAAGTGACCCAAACCTCTTACAGCAACCATGGGTATAAGCTGACTTTAGCGACCAGTCAGGTTGGCAACAACGGGACTGTAGCAGAACAGTCAGAAACGTAATTTTGAGTAACAACATTCGTGCTTCTTAGGAAATCGCGAACCAGAAATACCTAGGGCACTCCATGGCCAGCAAGTGCTGTCTTCACAGATCACACTCATGTCATTGAGACATTTGCGTTTCTTACAGAGCAAATGCAGCGGGTGGCGGTTGCTAAAAGACCGAGTACTTCATCAGTTTCCAGCAGCAAACCTAGGAGTGTATATGAATTCGAGGAAGCAGCCGTCAAACTGTAATTGTCTTTATAGCCACAGTAATTTCCATTTCCACTGCTGCAAAAAGACTTATGTGTTGCATTAACAAAACCGACGTTAATGTGGCATGCAGTATATAAACTACGGTGTGCGCTTACGGGGCTGGGGGGAGCGAGGGGAGGCGATGGCGTTGAAGGGGCTGCCACCTACAGGCAGAGGCGGGCAGAGCTGGGGTTTACTCTGCTGTGGGATCTCCACGGGTGTTTTTGCGGAGCTCAGTGGCAGAGCTAAGGGTGACACCGATGTGAGGATACCATCGAGACTAACCCAAACTATCATACTAATTGTAGCCTCCCTATAAGCAGGAGTCATGGACCAACAGTTGTGTTTTATCTCATCTAAAAGCTTTGGAATTTCAGCAAAATGGAAAGACATTTTAATCATCTTTCTTTTTTTTTTTTTTTTTTTTAAGAAGAAGAGCTGTTCTCTATCTTCCTGTTGATGAAAGAGAAGCCAAGCTTCTCTGTTTTTATAACAGTTCCCCTTGTAAAGCTATTTTATGGAAGCAGTGGATACATGAACACAGGGGAGCACAGAGGTCTGCGTAAGACAAAGCACTATGAAATAATAAAAGCTAGTCAGAGTGAGAGATAAGCGTGATCTTTTTACCTAACAGTAAAAAAAGTGTGGTCAGTGGACACAGGAGAAAAAGCTTTCTCAGACAAGTAAACTATGCCCAGTAATCACTGGCTTGACCTCAGCTTGGAGCAATCAAGTGCATGTCTGCTGCTTCATGTGATCTGCATATACTGCCAGATGTGCCAAAAGAGATCTTCCCAAACCGGACAGGGAACAAACCTGGAAAAGCCTGAGCTCTCCATGAGCACTGTTCAGTAATTAAGCCCTGCTGCCCTCCACCTCATTGATTTGGTTACTTTAGTTCAACATGATAAAACAAAGTAAAAGCAAACCTCTTCTGAAGCATCTCTCTTCTCTTTGCAGGTTTGCTGACAACGGCATTGGCCTGACCTTGGCCAGGTAAGCATGGCACAGGTTGTGCTGGGGCCCAGGGCGCAGCTGGTGGGGACGGGTGTGAGCAGCCCCCTCACCTCCAGCCCTTCCCTCCTAGTGGTGGCACCTTCCCTCATGATGACGGCTCAAAGCAAGAAATCAAGAACAGCCTGTTTGTCGGTGAGAGTGGAAACCTGGGCACAGAGACAATAGACAATGAGATCTGGGGACCTGGAGGTCTGGATCACAGAGGAAGGACCCTGCCCATCGGCCCGTAAGTTCAGCCTAGCACATCAAAGCATTCACTGTTCCCACTCTCAGTGCAAACTCCAGCCCAGTGTGGTTTCTTCAGTCCTGTTCAGTTTGATAACCATTACACAGAAAGGATTTGGTTTCATGTCTCCCGATCCCAAAGTCCTCCCTGTGCAGCTGCTGCTGGCAGGTACATACTCACAGGCTGCCAAGACAGCATCAAAGTCCTCTTTCCTTCCCCTTCCCCTCTGCAAACAGGGCTGAGAAGACAGCAAAAGGACTGTGTGCTATCTGAGCACTTCTGTATATGTGGTCAGCAGTGGTTGAGCAATGTGGCAGTCTCCATGCAGGTCAGCTACCAGGAAAGCTCGTAGAAGCCCTTCCCTGGTGTTGGACTGGCCCAGATGTGGTCATAGATGTCCTCAGAGCTGCTACTATTGCTGCTGTGCTACAGGAATTTGATGCCTTTGTTAAATAGTTTAGAAATGGCCAGTGAACTTCGTGTGTGGCCTCTTCTTAGACTTTAGTTCTACAGATTGGTTTGCAAGTGCAATAATGTTTTATTGTTATTCTTAAAACCATAGTTATCCTAACAGTAGCCTTACAGTGAACAAACAGCTCAGCTGATTTTTTTTCTGCCATATTATACACCTCAACTTGGCTTTTAGGTAGCAACACAGGAGGCTTATTATTAATTACAGTAATAATGAAAACCCAATCTGCTATGACTCTCCTAAGATCCTTTATGTATACATATGTGGGCATATCTCATCTTGGGTGTTGCGTGCAGAAACTCAGAGGGACAGAACGAGTGAACAGGAGCAGGCAAGCCTTGTCTAAGGGAAACTATTCATATGAGGAAGGGATCAAATTTATTTATCATAAGTGAAATCTGAAACATCTTATCCTAGCCTCTTAAGGAGTTTAAGCATCTTGTTCACTTAACTAGTGTGAAAAACGGTGTCTTCTTTACGTTGCAGATGATACCAGAAAAGGCTGTTAATAAAGGCTCATTAGTCTGCCCTTCACCTCTTTTCAACCCTATAGATCGTAAGACCTTTCCTTGTTTTCAAATCCATTTTTTATTGCAGTTCAGTTGCACTGTTTCTCTCCAAGTTCCTTTGAAAGATATGGTGGGACTTCTTTTAACTCTGCCATTACTCAGTCCAAGGAGTCTGCACAGCTTTGATGAGTTTCAGGTTTCACTGCTGCAGAACTCATTTCTGATGGCAAACATGAACTTACTCATTTTTAGGTCAATGCTTTGGCATTGCTTCCCTTGAGGAGCACAGACCAAATAAAGATGATCTGTTCAGACACGACAGAACTGAGCTGAACTTGCAAGCATAAGAGGACTTCACAGACCTAAAAAGGAGGGAAATCCCTTCTCTTCCAAAACATGAGCTCAGGAGTCATCTTAAGGGCTGTGAAAAATGAAAGCAACTGAGAAACAAGTGCTGCGGGATTGTACATGTCTAGAATACATTCTCATCCTCATGCTAATGTGTCATGACCAAGTCTCTCTGTCTCCTCCAAATGTGTTTTAGGGATTTTCCCATTCGAGGGATTCAGTTCTACGATGGACCGATCAACGTCCAGAACTGCACTTTCCGTAAATTCGCTGCCCTGGATGGCCGGCACACCAGTGCCCTGGCCTTCCGGCTCAATAACGCCTGGCAGAGCTGCCCCAACAACAATGTCACCGACATCCATTTTGAAGATGTCCCTGTGAGTTATCCTTCTCAGAAAGGCCTTTCCCAGGTGGCTTGGAAATAAGATTGTGGGCAAAAAGGGTGTAGCAGCCTTTAGGAGAAAACATGAGATCTTCAGGAGGTTGCCCTGAAGTTGCCAGAAGTTTAACAAAGAGGGCAGCAGCTAAGAAAGAGAAAATTGGATGGGAGAAATCACAAGAAAATCCAATTTTCTGATGGGTTTGCAGCAACCCAGAAGCAGGCATCCGTTTCAAAAAAATAGTGACATTGAAGTGGAAATCATTTCAATTTCTGTGTGTCTCAGAAACTGTTGAAATAGGGAGAAGAGTCTGCCCCCTTATTTTCAACAGCAGTATAATATTAAAGCAGCAACAGAGGGAAGTCTGCTGTGGAAGGTATAGCTCACCTAGAAGCAGAAAATACTGATTTTGGGAAACGGCCAGTGAAACTGAGCCGATGCTGGGTAATTCTGCAGCCCTGCATACCAGGGCAGTTCCATGGACTCCAGGTCTGCAGACACAAATGAGAGCAGGATTCAGCCAAAAAAGGGTCTGCCAAACTTTGAATTACAGTATGAACTTCTGGGTGCTGGTCTGAACCGATCCTGGTCCGTGCTTTTGAGTTATTTTTGTATTTGCTTGCACAAATGTGTGCTAACTGGTTTGCTGAGGTTCACCCCTAGCAGCTGCTAAATCCAACTGCCAAACATTACAAACAAATAAATAAATAAAGTGGTTGGGGTTGAAATGATTTGGGTTGCTTAACTTTCAAAAAATTAGCAGACCTGCTCACATGTCAGGAAAAGTGCTGACTAGGGATCCTTGTGCCAAATGGGATGGGAAACGTAAAATTCCCCTAAAAGTGTTAGTCGTTCACTCTCTCACATTGCACCAGGCAGGCTGGTGACATGACATTTATTTATGCTGGATAAAAATATCAGTTCAAAGTTGTCTGAGCAGCCATTTCCCAGGGGATGTCGCTGGTTGTTCCCAGCATCAGTGTGACTATGTGGCTTTGGAACCTTAAAAATACATTAGCAGACAATGAGTGAAGTGGCTTTACTGAAATTGCCCTGTCTCCTGAACCTTCCTCCAGAATTTTAAAACAAACCTTCTCACAGCTGAGGCTGAAATTCTGGTTGTTTTAGCCTTTCCCCTTTCAGCAGGAAAATCTGTGTCTGCTCCATCTGACAAACCAAACACACCTTTTAAGTGTGTGACCCAGCTCTATACTGACTTCAGGCTTAATGAAGAGGCAGTGTGCAGGCAAAGGAGAGACAATCCTAATATTCCTGTACCCAATGACACTTCCTGCTGACTAACAAAACCAATAACTTTGGTGCTTCCATTTTTGGATGCTCAGTTTCAGAAGCTCATAGTTTAATTACCACATAAATGCTATCTCAGAGGACCTGCAACCCCAGACTTCATCTGGAGTCACGGGGCCTCAGAGCCATTGAACATGAAGCCTACAGTGTCTCAAGCTGAGCAACCAAAATCTGCAGCCATTTAAGGAATGCTGATGTTAGTGCATATACAGATTTCTGCATGCACAAGTTGACCCACAGACCCAAGACTATTTCTTGTCCAAGCTACTTTCCAATGCCAAATAAACTCAGAAAATGGGTCCTTTGAGCCACTTTAGTGACCATAGCCACCCTTTGCTCTGTACTGTAAGTGATTAATTCCTTTCTGGAGATGTAAATGTGTTTCACTGTTTTGTTTAGATTACCTCAAGGGTCTTCTTTGGAGAACCTGGACCCTGGTTCAACGATCTGGATATGGATGGTGATAAAACATCTGTTTTTCATGACATAGATGGTTCTGTGTCCGAATATCCAGGCTCATACCTGATAAAAGAAGATAACTGGTTAATCAAGCATCCTGACTGCATTGACGTGCCTGACTGGAGAGGTTCCATCTGCAGCGGACACTTTGCACAGGTAAAACTGCTTACCTTGCAGTATCATCATTGCTTTATTTTATTTTAAGAGTCTTGGCACTGTAAAGCTTAACCTTTAGAAATGGATTTTCTTCAGGGTGCTCAGGGTTTATTAAGCTGCATGTCTGTATGGATGGATTTGAACATGAGGATACTGCCGTACATTTTCAGATACTTTGGCCTTGACTGTTAACAACTGTAACAACTTCTACCTGAAATCTCCCAAGAGCTCCATGAGCATTAACAGATTAATATTCATAAATCTATGGGCTGTCGGCTAGTTATTTTTCCTTGATTTATGGAGGGAAGTGTTGCCCACAGAGTTATGGGAAATGTGCTGACCAGTCGAAATTATACTTCAGCTCTCATGATCTTTCATCCTGTTCTGTAACCACCAAACCATTCTTCCTGCCACACGAGCTCCGAGTGCTGCTGCCTTGAAAGAGTCCTCCCTTTCCTCTGATGAGTAGCGCCTGGTTTTGTCTTGGGTGTTGCAGCTAGTTGTTTTTTTTCTGTGTAGTGCCACTAAAGCCAATTTCTAGCCACTGAGCTGGTTTTCATGCTTCTGAAATCCAGACAGAAGGGCCCTTGTTCAGTAGAAGTCAGATGTCTGAGGTAGATACTGTCCCACTGCTGAGGGTTGCCATTAACGCTGTGAAATACTTCAGCCCTACTGCAGGCCTGTTTGAAGTCTTGACTGGCACATACTCTTCAATTCAGTGGATGAGGAAATGATCCTTCTTTTTTTTTTTTCTGAAAACAGTTTACTTTTTGTTGAAAAGGAAGCCTAAGAAATTGAAGATAAGCGTGTGGCATACAGGTCACTGCTGAAGTCACAGGCCTTGTACCAGTTCACGTCTATTGCATAGCTGCACATTTAATGTTTTACTGTAGTTCATTAAACCCTTTTTTTTCATCTAGATATATATCCAAGCCTACAAGCCAGCCAACCTGAAGATGAAAATAATAAAAAATGACTACCATAATCACCCACTCTACTTGGAAGGGGCTTTGAGCAAAAGCAGTCATTACCAGCAGTATCAGCCAGTTGTAACTCTGAGGAAAGGCTACACCATCCACTGGGACAAGACAGCCCCTGAAGAGCTGGCCATATGGCTCATCAACTTCAACAAGTGAGTGATCTGACTGAATTCCAACATTCCAGCCCAATAATGTAACTGCACATTTTTAATGGGTGAGGTCATCACCTCATGAGCTCTTCCAGAATGAACATGCTTGTTCCAGGAAGTCCATTGAGTTCACCGTCTTTCCATTTGACATCTCAGATTCCTGTTTCCTCCCCTGGGAAGCCCTGCAAGATAACGCGGTTCATTTTTAGAAGCCTAGAGCTAATTCATTCCTGGTGCATGGAAGTCACAGGTGTAGAAGTCAGGAGCAGATCTGACCCACATTGCTTAACTAACCCATGGTTATTATGTCCAATTTATGTTGCATTGATTCATCCCAAACCATTAAAATTTTAACCAGCCAGGAAAAAATTAAGTTACATTTCAGAGTGAATTATTTATTTTGGCTTCTAGCATGCCCAGGAAAATAACAGTCATGTGTGGACTTGTTATAATATGGGTCTTTGCTCTTTTTAGGAATGACTGGATCCAAGTAGGGTTTTGCTATCCTAAAGGGACGACATTTTCCATTCTCTCAGACATCCATAATCGTCTCTTGAAGAAAACGTACAAAACTGGAACCTTCTACAGAACCTCTGAAATGGAGAAACTGGAGCACAGATATCCTAGCAAAGGATACTACTACTGGGATGAGGACACTGGGTAAGGAAGCAGGCCTTGCCGATTTGGACACCGCTTTGGGAAAGCTGCTGACATCGTGAGCCGTTTGGCTAATGTCATGAGCAGAGATCACAACAAAACCAGAAAGTCTTTCTGGGAATGTGACCAGTGTTTAATTTTGCTGGGACTCCCACAGCTGCCAGTCATTCATAGCTTCTGCTGCACTGCCAACTACTCTGGAAAATACTTTGCCAAGTGAATACAAATTAGAAAAAAAAAAGACAAAAGCTAAGCGCAGACCATGAAACTGAACTAGAGACACACCAAACCCTCTTTGTTTTGAACAGCAACCATTTATAAACACCACGACAGGGATGCACACGACCTAAGAGTGTAAAGCCTGTTATTTTCTTTTAAAGAAATAAAATAATGGGAAAGAAAGAAAGAAAGAACCTAGAATACAAAACATGTATTTCTACATAAGTGTATCATTATAAAATAGAGCTCAGAGGGAGTTCAGGTGTCGTCTAATTTGTCTGTCTTATGTTCCCTGACCTCCCCAAACCATTTCTGAGATGTATGTCCCCTTTTATTTGCATGTGGTATGTTGAGCACTGTAAAATGCAGACATCGGCACTGAGGGCTTGCAATGCACATTATTTCAAAGCATTAGGAAGGAGTCCACCAAAACTGGGAGTTAGTTATTTTTTGCACAGAACTCTCAAGGATGCTGTTTGCTTTTCTCTCCTGCCTGCAGGCTGCTGTTTCTGAAACTCAAAGCTCAAAACGAGAAGGAGAAATTTGCTTTCTGCTCTGTCAAGGGCTGTGAACGAATAAGGATCAAAGCTGCAATCCCAAAGACAGCTGGCATCAGCGACTGTGAAGCCATGGCCTATCCCAAGTACATCGAGACACCAATAGTAGAAGTGCCAATGCCTAAGAAGCTCTCTAGTGCACAACTGGTAAAGTAGTTATTTTCTTATCACAGAATTATTGCCAGTGTAAATCTGTAGTTCTGGCACATATTGTGCCCACAGACAGAGAAAGACTTTGTACGAGGTTCAGTGTATCCTGTGCCTAATTTTCTGAACTGGTTCAGGTATATGAAATAATATGAAACAGGTTCTTGCACGTGCAGACAACATAGGTCCTTGAAGGACAGAACCACCCAAGACTTTGGTTGAAGTTAGATACTTAGTCTTTTGGGGCTCTGTTGTGATGTGCTGTGCTTAAAAGCACGGGGTGAAAAGTGATGAGCTGGAAGACCAGTTGGTCCAGGGAATGTGATTCTGGAGAGCCACTTGCCTGGTCTCCAGCTCCTCCAGGCTGTAAGAACAGCAGTGTCAGGGAGAGGACTGTGTAGATGAGTGTCTCATTCATATAATGCATAATGCTGTCTCTATAGGAGACAGTCTGGTTCTGGGGGAGGGAGGGGGATATTGATCTGTTTTTTTGGTTTTATCACTCATC
>NW_009596180.1:0-8738 GCF_000690535.1 Cariama cristata | reverse complement strand
CAGGAATGCACAGCAAAGCCTCAGAGAATTATGTGTCAGCTCTGCAAAGTGGGAATCACTTCTACTCTGCCATTTGCTGAAACAATTTAAATGTTGACAGGATGAGCAGAGAGGTTACCATTGTGCCCATTCTCATTAGCAATGTAATTTGGCAAATCAGTACTTATTATGTAGCTTTCTTCTTGATTGAATTTCAAGGTTTAAAAGGCTTTCTGAAAATGCAGTGTTCAGGTAGTGGACATCCTCACTAGAAAAACTTTTTTATTTCCTTTTTTTGTTTGCTTTTTGTAAACAGAAGACTAAGGACCACCTACTAGAAGTGAAAATAGAAACTTACAAGAAACAGTACTTCCACCTAAAGGATGACTTTGCATACATTGAGGTGAGCAGGTCCTCCCAGTGAACTTTATGGGACAAAATTATAAGATACTTCCTTCATTTTTATGGAAAATTTGCTTATGAAGTCACCGTGGATAGTTAGATTTAGGTCACTTCTACTTTGTATTTTGGGAAAAAAAAAAAAAAAAAAAAGAAAAAAAGGCTGTAACTTCCCCTTACTAGTAAAAATACAGGACAACTTGACCTCAGATATCTGGAATTCTGCTTTTTGATATAAAGAGCAGTCCCGTGACTGAAGACTATCGGTGCTTCTTTGAGGTGGTTGTTTGCAATTGTGTTACTGTGGTAGATCAAGAATATTTTTCCCCCTGCACAGGTTGATGGTGTCAGGTTTTTCGTCACTGATGAGGGTATCCAACTGGTTGTGATTGATGGACATCATGGAAAAGTTGTTGATCGAGTAACATTCAAAAACTCAATTCTACAAGGAATCCCAGCACAGATAGAAAATTATGTCAACAGCATCAAAGACCAGTGAGTAAATAATCTGGTGTTACTAAGGTGCAATCTACAAGAATGCTGTACAACACTCATCTTTTTCCTGGTTTTTGTCACCCAAAATGGGCCAGACTGACTGGACTAACAATGTCCTTTTGTACCTGCCAACTCCAACAGAGTCCAAATGTGAGTGGGACCTGCAGGCACCAGCAGGATGCAGACTCTGTGATTTAGGAACTGATTGAGCCCCAGATAAACTGCAGAGCTACATGTGATTAATAAACTGCAGATCTACATTTATGTTGGGGGTTACAGACAAACTGCAGACTTAAATTCACAAAGCACTTATCGGTACAGATGTGCAGAGTTTACATTTTTCTATTGCCTGAATACTCTCTCAAATCGCAGAAAATTCCACTAATAAAATACATTCCTCTTTGCACATGTTCCCTGCCCAGACCTTAGGGCTGGATGCTTTTATTTTTTAAGTATGGGCAGCCAGAAATGCAGAGTTTTGCAAGTGGGTGGTAAGTAGCCAAGACATGTTCCTGCATCCTGGAGGATAGTGCCTTCGTCTGCTTGGAATAAGAATGGGAACAAATTCAGAAATCCTTTAACCAAAGAGGTTGTTCTCGTGTTAGTTTGTGGAGTGCTATTGGGAAATGAATATATTTCATTGTTATTAAATCTGTTTTGATTTGAAACCTGATACATAATATTTAAAACAAATATGATTGCTTTGTTGCTGAGTCATCTGAAATAGCTGTGGGCAGATAACAGGATATTGTTCTGACATTTATTCTAGAGACCTGGGGGAAGTTCCTGCGGAGTGCCACGCAGGTGCATACAGATGTGTTTCTACTGTCTTAAATAATTCTGAAGGTTGCAAAAACCACTTTGAGTAGTTACTGCAGAGAAGCATGGTAGTCACTCACTTTTCTTTCAAGAAAAAAATGAGGGCTTTTCAGAGAGGCCGTCATCCTCCTTTGCAAAATATCCAGTCTCAATCCTGGCTAAATCCAGCTCCTGGATTCTTTCTTAGTTTAGAAGATTGAATCGTAATTAGACTTTAGGTGAATTTAAGTCTTTCTGAGCCTATTGTCTTATCTGGATTAGTGTTGGAACAGGATTAGGATTAGGACCAGAAGTTGACCCAACATGGTCAGCACCTCTCAGGTCTCACTCAGCTGTGTCTTTGCAAGGATTGAACCCCCAAATTATTGTCCTTCTTTCACCAAAAGTTTTCCCAGCCCAACCCCTGCAGGCCTTTCCAATTTGATCAGGCACGAGCTTCAGCTCTAGCCATGAAACATCTTTCATCCATTTGCTGGATGAAAGTGTTGCCCCGATCCGGACGTGGACACCGTGCAGACGGCAGGACTGCACAGCCAGCGGTTTCTGGTCACCTCTCCCCGCGGCGATGCGGAGCATGGACTGTACAGAGAGATGGTGCTCAGGGAGAGGAAGGGGCCCCACCAGCCTTGCCAGCCTCTTGTGAAGAGACTGCTAAAACAGCTTTTAGGTTTATGGATTCAGGGATGTGAGAAGAGATGTTTCTAGCAAGGACACACCTCCTTGTTCATTTAAGCAACTCTCTGCAGGCCAAATTCCTTTTTTTTTAATAAATCCATTTTTCTGATGCGTTTCCCAGGGATAAGAAAACAAAACATCTGGTGAATTTATTTTAAACTGCCATAGCAGGAAAGGCTTTATAGAAAGTAATGACTTTAGTGAACTGAAGGAAGGAAAAAGGTGATTCAGCATTCGCAAAGTAGTCAAAACCAGCCTGCCAACTCAATCTACTCTTCTAAGCACTGGAGCATTTTAACACCTCAGGTTTATTCCAGAAAGAGTCCTGATGACTTAACTCTTTTGCTGCTCTTGTTGCTCTGCCACCACCCGTTGCTATTTTCCCCTGAACAGTTCCAGCTCCAGCTGAGGTGTTAAGATGTAACTGCTGCACTCAGTAGCTCAGGGCTTGAGCTCTGCAGGAGCTGTTGCTTAATTAATTTTAGTGACTTGTGTCCACTGTGATGCTGGAAAGCAGACGCAGCAAGGCTCTCATTCTGCAAGACTGCAAATGCCGTTTGAGTCAGAGAAGTTTCATTCATGGAAACCCTGCAAGGTGGAATGAAATAATTTAATCTAAAAAGTGTTTGCTCTATTACTGTCATGCCCCTTTAATTGGGAAGTGAACAAAGATGACATCCCAACCCCACTGAACTTAATAGCAAAACTTCCACTGAACTCACTGGAGCGTAGCTCTTCCTCAGTGGGCTTTGAGGTAACCCTTGGAGGTGTTTGTGCATCTTGTAGGAAATAATGAGCTTAACTTCACTGAGTGTCCTGTGCTTCTCCCCAGAAAAGTCTCACTACATGACTATCTCTTCAAAGTTAATTTGGGTTTTTATTCTACCCATCCAGAATTCAGTCTAGGCAGTTATCAAGTTTTACTCAAGCAATTACAGATTTGCATTAGCTTAATGCAGTTATCGCTTGGTATTTGCAGAGGACCCCAAGAGTTTTGAGGTGGAATATAGTACAGGCAAGTAAGGCAGTAACAGTAATAACAAAAATAATAATAATGTACTTTTAAAGCAAAAGCACACTGAAAATTAAGGAAAAGTGCCAGGCCAGCAAAGGTCTCAAAGAAATTAATTTCTTCATGTTTAATTTGCTAATGATGAAAGAACAAGAAATTACTTGAGACTTGCTAAGAGCATCCTAGGGAAAGCGTGTTCCTTTCTGAGAAAAGCAGGGTGGAACTCTGGTTGGAAACATTTAAATCATCCTACAAAACAGTGGTTTTTTTTTAAAAAAAGTCAATTCTCTCTGCTTTCTAATGGGTTTTGCATGATTGGAAAAGTGAATATATGACTAAACTGTTGGAAAGCATTGACAAAGCCATTAAAGCAGAAACCACTGTAGTTCGTGGGTGTCTTTGAATCACACAGGCAGGAATTACCAGTGCTCAAGACAGACAGGCGAGGAGTGTGTGCTGACTCTTCATTTGTTTATAAATGGCTTTGTTTCCTTCAGCTCCATAGTGCTGGTGACATCTAAAGGAAGATTCATTTCAAGAGGACCATGGACTAAAGTACTGGAGAAACTTGGAGCAGAAGAGGGTTTTAGGTTAAAAGGTAACCACTTTTTAAAAATGCAATTCTAAACCCCTTTGATCTTTCCCCTCCCATGGTTCCAGTAAAGGGACCTTTTTTCTGCTTCTAAATTTGCTTGCTTGTTTCTATCAGCATGTGCTCAAACATCCTGGGACCGGTCATTTATTTATTCAGTAAGGTTGTATCCACTGCAGCTTTGGATAACAGCACTCAGTTTAATACTGTAGATGGAAAAAGTACTCTGGCAGTTGTTCTTAGAAGTAAAGAATTCAGAGGTTTTGATTTTCCAGATTCATTTTAAATAAAAAGGCATTTTAACAATAGGAATATTGGACTTTTTTTCCCCACTAAATGCCCCAAAACAGGATTTTTTACTTGTCTGAACTTATTTTCAGCTGGTTTTCTCTTGAAACAGAATTCCGACTTGATGGCACAAAGCGTATCGATTTCAAAGCATCACATACTGCACTAGAATATTGCTCTATATGGATGTTGCTCTGATCAGCTCTAACTGTGAGCTTTTGGCACGCTTTCCTCTTGTGTGTGCGTGCATTATTAATGTAGGTCTTGTCTGTTGGCCTGTCCCTCATCATCGCCCCACCTTTCCCAAGCAGAGGAGGGTTTTGAGTATAACCACCATGCAGATAACGATAGCTTCAACAGATAGCTCAAGCCACCTGCTAGAAAGGGTTTTATCTTCTCTCTTTCTCCTCTGCTAAGTATCACACATTGTTAATTAACAGAGGCATACAACATGTAAATAAAATATTAATTAAGCTTCATTAGGAAAGCATTTCTTTAGTACCTGGAGAATGCATAGTTGGCAAAGTTTGCATGCACATGTGTGCTCTTGTGCACCTGCATCCGTCCACTCATCGGGTGTAGCCACGCACACGGGTGAGTTTCTGGTGCAGCCCTGACACACTCCTAATATATTTGCTCTGATTTGCAGAAAAAGTGGCTTTTGTCGGCTTCAAAGGCAGCTTCCGCCCTGTCTGGGTGAAGCTGGTCACTAATGAGGACTCAGCTAAAATCTATCAAGCACTGCCGATTCCTGTGGTGAAGAAAATGAAGTTATGAGGATGCACTGCTCTGCCTTCTGGCTGCCCGCACTGGCCCCGTGGGACGGACTACTGACTGCTCACCGCAGGCACCTTGCCAGCCTGCTCCAGAGGTGTAGCATTTTGTTGTTGTTGTTGTTGCTGTTCAAAAAGGAATCTTACTGTAAGTAGCTAGAGTGGCCACATGTGACCGAAAAGCCTTCCTCTGTGATCAGCTGTGTTCTGTGATCACCAGCTCCTCGCCGGTTGACTTGCTCACCAATGCCACGTTGACTTTCATGTTACTAAGCAAGGTTTGACCTGTTTTACAAGGTGCTGGTTTTATCAGCAGCCCTGTGACAGACTAACTTATGTGCTGCCTCTTGAGAGGGGGAGGCCATCGAGGATTATTGCTTTTACCAGCCTCTAAGTTATCCAAACACTTTATTTTTTCCCATAGTGTAACTAGCTGCTCACATAAACATGGGATGCCAGTTCAAAGGCTGGTTGAAAATCTAAGTTAGAAAGAGTATTTTTTGAATTATTACCTAAATGTTGGGAAACATAACTGGACAGTAAGAATTTCTCCTAAAGCTTCTATGATGTTTGATGAAACTCTTTGGGATCTGCATTGTACATGCTAGCCCACGGCACATAGTTGGGGAAGATATGAGAGAAGGAGCTGATAAAACATGCCAGTGGAGACTGATGAAACCACATATTTCTGCTTGCTCATAAAATTGCGTTTCTCCTATGGATCAGGGGTTTTTAATAGCAGTTGCTCAAATAGGAAGTTTTTCTTCAACAAGCAGCTGTAGACTAGAAAGCAAGCAACGTCAATCAGCACATACATTTTCTTGGCCTTTCCCATACAGTCCCTCTGTGTAATAATGTTCAGGATCAGTCTGGAGGGTTTATGGTAGCCAGTCAAAGCCATGCTGTTCAAGGCTTCCAGTTTTTAACTGGGAATACTGGGACTTACCTTATTCAGCCTTGAACAGGGTGAGCGGCCCTTGCCTTCCCAGGGAGGTCAGAGGGGACGGGATCAGACCGCTGTGCTGTGTGTTGCTTTCTGCTCCTGTCCTCAGGCTTAAGGGCATGAGTGTCTTGATCCTCCTGGAAGAGTTATATGAGATCTAGATGGTCTTACCAGGGAGCTGAAGAATTAGAGTGGGAATCCCCATATGCTAGTTGAATGTCTTATACCTCCTTTCCCCCGTCTTCAAAGGAATATCTGGGTAATGAAGGCAGATTAGCGTCAATCAGAACTCCTACTGGGGCATCTCTTGAAGTTGAGAAATCAAACACTATCTTGTAGAACATTGTAAGCACTTCTAGTGTTCAGTGATATTTCTATCTGTTGCTCAGAAATGCCATGAAGGCATCTCTGGAGGCTGTGACTATTCTAAGAAATCTAAGGGCAGGGGTCAGGGCAGTAAAAGATAGGATGATGAGCTTTTCAAAGCACATAGAATGTCAATTTTGCCAACAATCACTAGGTTTGTTTCCCCACTTTGTCTCTGCTTGTCCCTATCGCTACAGAAATTATTCTAGTTGCTGATGGTTACTTCGTTTTGCTCTGTTTTAACTAAAGCTCATGTAATTAAGTTGCTTTTTTTCTACCGTATCCAAAACGCTATCTTGCAGCTAGAATGAAAGAGCAAGGATTTTCTGTGTCATTCCAAAGGCTGGGCAGGTGTTGCGCTCTATAAGTCTGGTTTAGATCAATTCCTCTGAAAGTCAAAGCAACCATGAGGAAAATTTCGATAGTACTGTAGGTTACATTCCCCTCAAGCCTCTCCTGGGTTTTCAAACTGGAAATATTCTTTTCAGTCTTATCATATAGTTCTTTTGAACTCGCTGAATGTCACATGTATTGTATTTAAAAAGAAGAAAAAAAAAAAAAAAAAGCCAAGCTTTCCCTTGCTTACTTCTCAACAAGACTCTGTTAAAGAATACTCTGTAGGGATTTGTGCTGTGTCCACAATGAACGGGCAACACTTGTAAAAGGCAAGTAAGGTGGGTTGGGTTTTGCCCCCAATGTCTTATGATGGTTTGGGGATTTCACAAACTCTTCCTTGAAAAAGCCATTCTCGCTTGTGGTTCAACCATGATCATCCAAAGATTTATCTGACGTTCTCTGACAGCCAAAACAGAGGCAAGTCCCTGAAGTCAGGCAAATAGACTAAAAAACAAGTCCCTTCAATATGTTAGTCTGGGTTATCTAAACCTCTTCGCTGTCCTGAGGAAATTCTGTTGATATCATTGCACTGGTGTTAGTGGAACACACTTGCTTCCAAGAGATGGACCAAAGCAGGAGTATTTCTTTCACGAGCACTTAACAAACGGTGGGCAGGAAAGCCGGGCTCAGAATGTGCCTGGTTTGGGATTTGGCTTTGTCCGACCCCTGGGGCAGGGGTTGCTCTCTGTGGTACATGGCTTCACGGGGCCACCAGCAATTTCCCTTCTCCTGCTCTCTGTAAGCGTGTAAATGCCCGGGAGGATGATGCCAGGTGGGTCTATCCCCTAGACCGGTTTGTTCAGCTTCTACAAGCATGCTGCCTTCTTTGTGCTGAAGTGTAACTTCTGATTTTACTATTTCGGGAATTCTCAGGGTGAAATCATCAGACTTGGCTGTAGGAAAAACTGGGTTTTTTTTCTTCCCTAAATAATCTCATCTTATTAAGAGAAGAAAACTTTTAAGTAGCTTGCTCTATCATGCAAATCTTGTCACATGGGGCCTGTTTTGGAGCTAGGGTGGGTCTCACGCTGTGAATAAGGAGCACTGCAGTCCGTAAGCCCGGGGGATGAGAGAGCAGGGTAGCAGTGTGACGGGGCACCATGCCTGTGAATGCAAAGGGCTCCCGTTGACCTTTACGGGATGAAGTCAGTGTCTCGCTCTGAAGACAGAACGAAGCCTAATACCATCACCAGTCAGCAATAGTTTTGTGCCATGATTACTTTTTTAATCTTTGACTGTTCTAGAAATCGCACGTGCACATTTTGACTAGTGAATTACCTGAGTGCTTGTTCTTTGTACATCCTGTACAGTCCCTGCCCGAGCCGCAGTTACCCTCTTTGGAAGGTTTTATTACTGCAAATGTTTCCATGTTTGCCTACACAATTGCCATTGGTAGAGTGGGTTTTTTTTTTGATTGCATTTTGTTTGTTTGTCTATTTGTTCGTTTGGATGTTTGGGTTTTTTGCCTCTGTTCGAATGCTTGTTTTACCTGTCGCCGAAACAGCTGGTCCTTTTTCGGAGTTAGATGTTTGTACATTTTCTTATAGACTTTCCAATGAAAAAAAGATATATTTTCTATTAATTTATTACAATGGCACTAAGACAACTAAATTGCAGACATATGAAGCATTTTTACTGGAGTTTTTAGTATTGTCCAGGTTGTTAAGGAGGTCAGCAATATGTCTTTTCTGATAATCTGCTTTGCACTTGAAAGCTCTCTATGTCCGCAGACCGTGGTAATGCATTGACTGCCTGGTTTATGATGACAAGAGCTCTTGGGACGTTGGTTCCAACAGATTGTGGCTTACAACTGAAGTAACACGTAGTTGTTTGGAGTACACAATGTTTATCAAAATAAATATTCAATGCAAATTTCTTATTTTATTTTTTGTCTCTTGTCTCGTCAGTGTCTTTCTGTAACACTGAACCAGCATTTGCTGGACACACACAAACATTCCCCCCCACCCACCCCCCGCCCCCCGGAGACAGCACAGCATCTGA
>NW_009596179.1:18683-20029 GCF_000690535.1 Cariama cristata | reverse complement strand
GGGGTGAGACGCCGGCCCCCAGCCTGGCCAGCGAGGCCACGTATCGACATGTGCCGGCCCCGTCCCCGAAATCCTCCTGCCAGGCTCCCTGCGAGCCCCCGCGGCATCCCCGCTCCCTGGTCGGCGTCAGCAGTGCCGGGCATCAACTGTCGTAGCCCATCGGCGTGTCTGTGACGCGTCAGGCAGAGCAGTGTGTACAGGCACGGACTGTCGCTACGTGGAACCTGCCAGGCTTACGGGTAGAGAATTAGCTCCCTCGGTGTAGTAACTGCAGTAGGTTATTTGGGGTTCAAATATTTGTAATGTCAATCTTTGTAGTTATTTTTCCCCCTTTTTTTGTTCCCTGCGCATTCGCTGTGGTACAGTAGCACTAGCAGCTTTCCTTGTAAGCGTCCAGACCACGTCCCGAAGCATGCCAGGATTGTGCCGTGACTGTGCCGTGCCAGCTGCTGCCCCGATGCCCTCCTCGCAAGCTGTTTAATAGATCCTCTGTGCTCCGAGAGCGCTCCGAAGCCCAGGACCGTGTTGCTCTCAGGCTAGCGTGCTGAAAGCTTCTGCATAGTGTTAGCACTGAATTTGGGTGTAAGGAATAGAATTCCAACAATCCTGTACCTTTCCTGGAGATGTATCCTGCCAAATCGCCTTGCTCCTGGAGCGACAACACAGCTACTTCTCAGCACTGAAGTTAGCCATGTCATGCTTTTCGCGTATTTATTTTAAGCATATTAAAAGATTTGAAATAATTGGATTTTTTTTTTTTTCCCCGTAATTTTAAGCTATTCCTAGTGAGGTGGAAGCCTTGCTTAACTGACACCTAGTAAAAAGATCTGCCCCCATGACATGCTCGGTAGCTCATGCGGCGTGAGCAGACCCCTCCCGTTAAGTCAGGTCTGCAGGCAGGTGGGATTTCACCGCCCGGTTTGCTCGGACGCTTTGTAGGACGAGTTTCCCATCGACTCCTGTTACAACGCCAAGTGCCAACGACGGCATTTCTTTTCTACTTCTGCCGACCAGCAATTCCTTACAGGGGCAATTCGTACCCTTCTCTCCCTGCAGGCAAGCCCCCCCCCAAAAAAAACAGCATCCAGCTGGCTCTTAGTTCTGCCTGCCGCAGCTACGAGGTCACTTAACGCTAAGCTAACTGTGGTTGTTGTCTATTCCTTAGTAAATCACATCATTCCTTCTGCGGAATCGGTATTTCTCTGGATAAAAGCTACTGTATAGATTTGCAGACTTCCTTTACAGCCTTTGTTTCCCCCGAAGTGTGTTGGGGAAGGCGGATGGGTCTGGTTCCACTCCGGTTTAGTCCCAGGACTTTCCTGGATCGCAGTCGGAAGACCCTCTCC
>NW_009596179.1:0-18652 GCF_000690535.1 Cariama cristata | reverse complement strand
CCCCCCGGGGGCTCACCCGCACCCTCCACTGCAGCGACCCGAAACCCCAGTTCAGCTGCCTGTATTTTGTTGCAACACGCATTTAAACCTCAGATTCTTTCAAGAGTTTTACTATCAAACTGATACCAAATGTGGTTTGCAAATTTAAGCTTTTTTGCAGATACCTCTGTATAAGCAGACCGCTTCAAAGAGTTGCAGTTGTCACTAACCTTACGTGCGTTGTAGTATAAAGTGGACTGTGTATGGAAATAAGTTAAAAATGTTTACAATTTTTGTATATATTATATATATAAAAATATCTTTTGAGAGAACAATCTGTGATGATGTATTTTCAGTGTCTGTGTACCAACTGCAACTTATTTTCAATAAAGAGTTAAAAATGAATAGAAGCGGCCTGAAAAAAATTTGGTAATACTTTATTTAGTGAGCACAGGGAACAAGGAAACTGCATCATCCGGCCAAAGAGATCGATCGCCTCGAGGAAACTTAACAGCAGCACCCGCCCGCTGGGAACTACGTATCTGCTAACGCAGAAGAAATTAACTGAAAATCAGGGGAAGATGCAAGATGCTCCAGCAGAGAATATGCACTTCATTCCCCCTGAACTTTACAAACCAAAGGAAGAGGCAGGGAGAAGAGCTGACACCACAGCTCAATCAGTAGATTGATTAGAAGTGTGTGTGTGGGGAGGGGGCAGCTGGCACCAAACCAAAGCGCAGTCGGTTGTGTCACGGTAGCGTCATGGGTGTTTGTCATAGCGTCATCGCACGCCGCTCCGCTCGAGAGGAACCCGACTCGAAGCAGGCACACAGAAGCATCGCTACTTGTCACGTATTCATGCGTTGTCTAAGCAGCCACGCAGCCGACTAATCCTCCCCTTCCCCATTTCAGGGCGTGCGGCCTGGCCCCTGTGCTGAACACAACACGTTCAGGTATCCAAAACGGTCTTAATTACTCGGAAAAGAAACCAAAAGCACTTTGCAGCCTGACAGCAAGCAAAAAGTGTAAGGCAAGGAAAACTGTCTGTAGCCAGGGCTAGCTCTTCAGTAATACTCTTGAGCTCAATTTCATAGAAATGATGCTTACATAAAAGCAGTGTTTTGTCACTAAAAATTACATAAATTAATCTCAACTTTATTCCTACGTGTTAGAAGTAACTCAACCTGGTCTGCCAGCATGGGAGAGAATCAGACACTGAATTTCAGCCGTGGAAGCGCACTGCAGGGAGGACTCTTGTCACTCCGCATCACGTCATAGCTGCGGCTGGAGGAGTTACTTCAAACGATGAGTAGATTCCCCTCTCGTCTGCGAGAGGTGAAATTTAGAGATGCCAAGCAACAGGAGCAAAGCTACTTCAGACCGGTGTCACCCAGGGAGGTACAGGATGCAAACGCTCCGTACAGTCTGAACGAATGACCCTTGTTAGTGCAGACCACTGTAAACGGATAAATGCACTTCAAGGCACTGCAGATAAAGATGGTCAGTGATCAGCAGCATTTAATGTCCTGGTATGCTGTTGGTTGGAGCTACCACCATTAACACATCCAAGAAATTAGAAACATGGCAGTCCTTAAATAAAATTACTGTGAAGTGTGCTTTACAGAAAGTAAAGCCTTAATGTTGTTATTCTACATGCAGTGCTACAAAATAAGTTTCTTTAAAGAACATGTTACATAAAAGGTCAGAGGCAGCTTCAAATCTCGCTTCAACTAATTGCACAGATCAGTCCAATTCTTCAAGTAGTAGAATTAATTCTGCTTTCAGACAGGAATTTTCTTTGCTATATGAGCAGCCCAACGTTTACAGACGCGCAGTTGTAACGGTCTTACTTACCAGTGAGTAGCATCTTTTCCTTTTCTGCATCTTTGTACCCCTGACTACCGTGACCTTCATGGTCACAGAAATAACACACACACAAAAAAAAAAAAAAACAAAAAACCAGAATATTATAAGGGAAGCCATTTTTGCTTCCGTTCATTTCAGTGATTCATAATCTTCCCCCACCCCCTGAAACAAGAAAGAAAAAACCCAAACCAGACACTTATTCCCCTATTGTGTCCCCTGTCAGTCTTCAGATCAGAAAGTGTTTTCTCAGCTATTGCATGTTACTGGAGAAAGGTGGCCCCTGCCTGCCCACCCTGCGATTTCAGCCTAATTCTACTCAGGCATTTTGGAAGCTCAGACTTTGGATGTTAATTAGCTACGGCGCAGTCCAGTGATCCCTTTAGCACAGCATTTATGACTAGTCACCTGCGTACGACTACTCAACTGGCACCGGCTCTCAGTCACACTACACTGCCAAACCTCATTCCACAAAGTGCATATTCATAGACAGAGACTGTTTTATTGGTCGTCAGGAAAGCTAACTGATGATTCTGCTGATTGCTTGTAAGGAAGGGAACTCCTCATCCTCAATATGCAAAGCTTTATGGGTGACAACGTCCTGCTGGGTTAGTACTTGCTTACAGGTCGGGCAGATATAATAGTCGAGATCAGAGTTGGAGTCCGTCTGCCAAACATTCTTTTTGTTCTTTTTGGGTTTGTTTGAGCTTTGTTTTTCTTTGATTCTGAAATCGTTGTGAGCAGAAAGCAGTTCTTGTTGCTTAACTGTGTCTGGCAACAACACCAACAACTCGTTAAAAATTTTCTTGAAGTTATCTCCAAGCAGTTCTCTGCAACTTTTGTAATACTCTGCTGCAGAAATCAGACCCTTCAGTGAAAAGAGAATTGGAATAATTAGGAGGGGAAAAAAAAAAAAAATATCCCACTGGGATTCACTTTCTCCCAGAGAAGATGGTTTTGGGAATCCAAAGGTTCTTGCCCACTCACCTGTCTGAATTGCCCAGAATGAGTTTTAAATTTATTGAACTTGGACTCATCGCTTTGAAGAAATTCTTTAATAGATTGTATTAGCTGAATGTTCCTTTGCTGGAAGTTTTCAGGTATCAAGTATGATCCGTGACAGGATTTTGGCCTGCATTCGAAAAGATCAAAAGTGACTTTGACATTGCTTCATGTTACACAGAGATGCCGTGGGATCTATACTATATGGCTATTCTCTTCTGTAGGATGCACTCCCTTTCTCAACCCAACTACCTGCGCCATTGCTATAAGAGCACACAGCTATCTTGACAGGATAATGAAATGTGTCCTGTGGGATTACTGTATCAGGTTCCAGCTTTACCTAGACAGAATATTTAAAATGCAAGTTTAACATGGTCTTGACTAGCTGTTTCGTAAGCTAGGTTCACTAAAAAGACGTGAGCAACAAAGACTGCACCATGAATAAAACCAAACAGATGAATACAGATGTCTGTATTACACAAATTTTCCTCTCCCTTTTTCCCATAAACTAATCTCTCTAGCCCAGAAGGGCCCCAGCCAGAGACCAGCTACTGGAAAGATGAGAACAGTGAAGGCATTTAGAGGTCATCAAGGAAAACATACTTCAGCACCTTGCTTCTGGGACTTAGAATCAATGGAAAGGTTAAGAAATATGTTGAAGCTGCAGATTTCCAAATAAATCTAGAAAAGACAAAAGTCTGAGCTGCCACGCTGCACAGGTTTTCATTTCCTCAGACTTGCACCCACACAACACTTGTACTTTCTTTTACACAACCCTCCTGAACCCAGCCCACAACGGCCACGGGACTCCCCAACGGGAATCAGCAAGCGGCTGGCCTCTGCGGCGGCACCTGTTTAGAGTAGTCCCCTCCGAGTATTTCATGCGTTGTTTGAAGCCTGTATGACATAACTGAGATGTAATGTGTAAAACAAATCTAACTCAAAGGACTTTTACTTACTCTTTCAAAGATTTAATGACAGGTTCAGAGATCTTGGTGGATGGAATAACAGCAAAACCTGGAGGGGGTTTACTAACAGGCACCGACAGTCCCGGAGGCGGAGGAGGACTCTTTAATAGCACCACAGTGTTAAAGCCTAAATGAAAGCAGAGAACAGGCAGGAAGTTAGAGCATGTATCTGTGGCACCCACATACCACCATCTAAAATTAACACTAGTGGTCTGATGTACTCTCCAGAACCACTAACAAGTAAGAGTGGTCTGCAGTGCAGACATCCCTATATTGGAAAAAAAATAAAAATTAGAGAGGTGGAAATCTGTTGCCTGAACAGTCAGGTCAAGAAGCACTTCATAGTGGCTGATGTTACTCTACAGAGAAAGTGCTTTAATTACCAACTTACTTTCTCAATAGAAAATAATTTAGAAAAAAACACTCAAACTCACAATGAAAAACACTTATATTATTAAAGTGAACAGAAAGCACTCCAGAAGTCACAACAGCACCAGGCATTGCATGTTCTAGCGTGCTCCTCCTAGCAGTATCTGCAGAGCAGCACAGAACAAAACAGCTACGCAAGCATCTCCTGATGCAATGCCACTTTCATTAAAACCACTGGAAGTCACGCTTGTTGCTATGTTACTCCAGTTTTATAAGATTATGGCACTGCTAAAAGCAAGGGCATTAAACCTCTGCAAACACAGAACCAAGGTGACCAAGCAAGCCAACTGACAAGTACCAGCAGGCACAGGTCAGCTAAAGAGAGATTCCTTTTGCCCACAGGCACTTCCAAACTAGATCTTAACTGGCTGCTCATCTGTGAGCAAGCCCTAGAGAGCAGACACCTGCAGTGGCATGGAGCAGAGGTATCCCAACATTGCTTCAGCCGTGGTTTACAGAGGACATTCAAGCCCATCCACATCACCCAGACTGCCTTTTTGAACTTCAAAGCCTAATCTAGCAAGTGGTGACAGAACTGCTCCTCACACGGGAGCCAGAAGGAGCAGTTTATACATTTCATCCACATGCCCCATTTCTCTAAGCTACCTCCAAGCAAAGCTGGCCGTGCCCTGCAGTGCTTACCTGGTGGTGGGGGCATTCTAACCGATCCTGAGCTCCCAAGAGCTGGGAAGTCTTCCTGAGGTAAAGGGCATTTGTTAGTCACTATGGGCTTTTTAAGGCCAGGGGGCTCTTTGGGCGTACTACAGATCGCTAACGATTTTTCCAAATGACCATTCATGACAGTTGCGGATCTGTCAGGGGCATGAAGAGCAGAGGATGCGTTTGATGTCTGCTCTGCTTCTGGCAGCTTTTCAGCCGATGACCTGGGAAACGACGTCTCCTGTAACAGGTGTGGGGACGACGGTCTCTGCTTCTCAACCCCCATCTTCTTTTTCTTGCTCACCTTCGTAAAAGTTTGTGAGGTAGAAGCTGCCAGCAAGGATGATACATCAAACATTGTTGGTGTGTTTCTGATCTCCTGGGTTGTCAAGCCGCTACCACTGTCTTCATCGTCTGACTGAGAGAGTTTATTGCTCTTCTTACTTCCTTTAGTGCTATTCAAGGAGGATGTTTTTTTGGCTGTCTGGTTTACACAGGGGTTGCTAATGGCTTTGACCACATTTTTACTGGAACCATTGTTCCATGCAGATGTAATGTTAGTTACTGTTTTATTGTTAGGCCTCATTTTGGACACCAGAGCTGGAAAATCCTCCTCTTGGAAAGCTGTTTTCTTTGCAGTCGCAGTGTATGTCAAAGACATCCCAGAAGAGATGGTGGGTGCTGCAGAGGATGACAAGCTTGGGAAGTCTTCTTCTTTGAGCTTAACCGCTGCTAGCTGGGCAGAGCTGCAAGAAAGGAAAAGCACACCCCGTTACACCGGTGATGCAGAGGAGCAAAACTCCAACAGGCAGAAGGAGCTCCATACCTGTCTGCACTCCTCCTCAAACCATCACTTTGTGGGTGGCAGAAGACCCAACTGTTAACAGGATGCAAATGCACTCAGGCTTATAAACTGTGCCCGGAATGGGTCTCCTCAGAGAAAACACCCTAGCCTGGCTGTGTTACCAGTACTATCTCAGTACACCCTACCTTGACCAGAGCTGCACACACAGGCTCATTTGAGCTGTCACATCCTGTGAAGATACTATACTAATCACCACCAATTTCAGGAGATGATGAATTTTAAAACTCACAGTATACGGCTCCTTCAAGATAAGCTATCGAGTTAAAATAGCTGGAAGGGAGAATATTGAGAATTTCCCTGAAATTGCACCACCAGAAGATCAAGCCATGAACTGCAGTAACAACAATGCCGTTCGTGCAGCTGACTAGCACAGAAACAGCTCAAGGCAAAAGGAGACCAGAGCAGGGGGGATGCATTTCTCGTTTAAGTGATCTGTAAAATTATTTTCTCCAGAAATGCAGAACATACGTAAGTTTCTAAATCTGCTTTCTCATTGCTATGGCCTTGCACAAAAACTTACCCTTGTTGAACCAATTGCTGGAAAGTCATCTTGGCTTAAAGCACCATTAGCAGCTGCTTCTTTTGGAACATCGACAAAAAGAGCAAAGAAATGTTTTCAACTAAAATCCATTCATTTCAGAGTGGAAGCTATCAATGAACATGACAGCAGCATTAACAAGTTCTATTTTAAGCAGCTGGTGATGTCATTAACTGTGACATTCCAAAAGAACAATTTAAATCCATGCATCACTATTTCCTTCAATTAACTGCATTCACCATTATGTCATCATATACCAGCTGTAGCGTATGGGAAATTCATGATACTTAACATGAGCAAAACATTGGTTGACAAGTACTTTGTGAGGGAACCCCCTAGAGACCGAGATGCCAGTGCCCCCAGCAGCCGGCTCCATGCTTCTACCAGAGGTCCACACTCAGCTGCCTGCGATGGGTCAGGTCGTTCATCAGAGGCTCAGTGCTCCAACTGATGTATGCCAATGCTTCTTCACTTGGAAAGCTGCTCCTCTGAGCAGTCCATCACACCTTTGCTGCATAGATGCCCAAGCTGCTCAGCAATTAGCTCCTGGGCAGTCATTTTACATTGAAACATAACTCACTCTTAGTTTAGATTTGCCTTAAAATCCAAATCCTGTGCTGCACACTGCAGCAGTTCAGGGACAGATTGGCAACAGCTCTGACATGCATGCAGTGAAAGCTGGGCAGGCAGCTGGGGGAGAGAACCTTGGCTGTCATCCCCAGCAGAGCTGTACCCATTGACCAAACAGAGCTCTCAGCAGCTCTCAGTTCATCACAGAAGCATATAATCTTTAAGTGGAAATCCTGTGGTAGGAGCAATAAAACAGTGGAAAATGGATTTGGAGCAATAATAATATCAGAACACCACTGCGTCACATTCATTTGCTCCAAACTGGACCTGGGTCAAAATAGTTAAAGGTTCACTTTCACCAGTAATAAACTTTTCCTGGTGTCCTGGTTTCAGCTGGGATAGAGTTAATTTTCTGCTTAGTAGCTGGTACAGTGAGTTTTGGATTTAGTGTGAGAATAACGTTGATCACACTGATGTTTTAGTTGTTGCAATACAGCACATTCTCAGTCAAGGATTTTTCAGTTTCCCATCCTCTGCCAGTGAGGAGGTGCACAAGAAGCTGGGAGGGAGCACGGCCAGGACAGCTGACCCCAACCAGCCAAAGGGATATTCCATACCATAGACCACCATGGCCAGTATAGAAACTGGGGGGAGTCGGCCCGGAGGCACCAATCACTGCTCAGGGACGGGCTGAGCATCGGTCAGTAGGTGGTGAGCAATTGCATTGTGCATCACTTGTCTCTTCTGAGGTTTTATTCTTTTGTTATATTCCTTTTCATTACAATTATTATTATTGCTATTATATTTTTTGTTATTATTGTTAGTATTACATTTTAGTTTACTTTAGTTATTAAACTGTTCTTATCTCAACCCACGAGTTCTACTTTTTTTTTTTTTTCCCCTGATTCTCCTCCCCATCCCACTGGGAGGAAGGGAGGAGCGAGTGAGCGGCTGCCTGGTGTTTGGTTGCTGGCTGGGGTTAAACCACGACAACTGGGAATAACTTGTTCTCAAAAAAGGGGAAACTCGGCTCAAACATCCCAATAGATCAGTTCTTGCATGCCAGAATAGGAAACGGCACATTCTTAGATTAGATTGATTTGGACAGAACATCACACATCCTGTCACACGTTAAAGGCATTTGATATTTCTACCCAGCTCCATTTCAAGTATGACCCGCTGCAGGAATCCCAGCCCACTCGGACACACTTCACTGCAAATCTGGGCTGCTGGATTAAGATTCTGCATAGCTGTATCCACGTCCGCCAGGTTTTGAGAACAATGCATGGCGATTCCCACTTTTGCCAGGCCGATCTCCAGACCCATCACGCCTCCCTGCAGCTGCAGAACGTGTTCAACACTAACCTGTAGCATCATTTGAAGACTTCGGCATACGTTTGGAGCTGAGCACTTCAGAATCCCTCAAGTCCTCCTTTTTACCTCTACTGCTGCTGTCCTCTTTGTCTTCTACCCGTTTTTTCTCTTCTTGCCGTTTAGCCGCTACAGAGGCCCTGACTGCTGCTGCAACGTCTCTGTCTTCTTCCTCCCTACAGGACAGGGCAGATTTTCTTGGTCAAACAGTCAGGATTACCGAGTAGTTTTGTCTTCCTCCAGCTCTCACCTCTCCGGTGTCAGCTCTGATACTGTCCCTGATTTTGTGCTGCCACCTGCTGAGAAGGCTAAAACAAACCCACCGCTCCGATACACGGTTGGTGAGACAGGCAACATTCACCCCCTGGATTTGCAAGTTCTACATGTGGTAGTAACAATCCAGGCCAGAAGAAACTGGGGTGAACTGGGAGAGACAGTACCAAGGATGCATGGGGACACCTGTCTCTTCCATTCATTTTCAAACGTATGAAATCATACTTGTAGGCCACACTAATTCTTTGAAACATGGTTTGTCATGAACTCTCAACACATGCAGGATCCACATGCGACACCAACATATAAGTGTTTAGAGATGGACTTTTGCCCCCAGTGAAATCACCAGTAATGAACCAGCTGACTGTCCAACGAGAAAAAGAAGAAAAATTGATGTGCAGTATGTGAAAAGCACTTGGGTCTTGTGTGGATGAAGAGACATATAAATGCAAAGTTTCATTTCAATACTTAACCCTCTTCTTTTTCCAAAGCACTCAGTCTGGCCACACAGAGATCTGTTAGTTCAATGAAAAGCATGGTCCTTAGAATAGGAACTTCATGATTACCCAGACCAAAAAGTCCACTAAACCTGCAAAGACCTGTCACTTACTTCAGAAAATCCTATTTAGAAAAGTTAACATAAAAACTGCTGCTGAAATTAATTTAGGATTCTGAGTTTATTTAACCCACAAGTTGAAGATTACATTGTTTGCTTCCCGTGTCAAGTCCAGAGAGATGAAACTTCACACAAAATAATTTCACTTTGACCAAGCACATAGTCAGCACGCAGGCTTAGACTGAAAGCCAGTTCTGTTCTCAACTACTGATTCACTATGGAGGCTTCCAAATTTTGTACCCACTTCCCTCCTACTGGTCCATCAAAACATTGTTAATTGGTAAATAAAAAACAGCACTAAGCAGCAATAAAAATCCCCAAAATATTGTGCTACTCGCCTCTTATATCTCCAGCTGCCTCTTCTGTTTTGCTGGCTTCCTCGGCCGCCCAGTCTGGCCGACCTCCCTTGCCTGTTGTACCTGTCAACTTCTTCATAGTCCTCTCCACCTATAACACCTAAACAGGAGGAATGCTTGATCACTCTCAGAGTTATTTCTCTAATATGAAAAAAGCAAAAATATCCTAATACAAACAAAGCTATCCTGATTTCTTTCTGACGATTAAGTAGTCTACACAACCTTCAGGACTGCTACATTAAAATACATTTTACAGCATATGGATTCCATGTATTGTAAACTGTGATGCGAGTTTTGAGTAATTTTGGTTTTATGCGGAGGTCTCTCTACAGACAGTTCCACACAGAACAAAGTTCGTATGTATGTCGATCTCTGCAATCCTAAGTGGATATGCTACTCTGGTCTCATGGTCTATGTTCATCACTAGTTTGTATTAACTGTAATATGTGTCATTCACATAATTACAAACTGGAGCAGAAAAAATTATGTATCATCATTAAATCCACACACAGAGGGGAAAAACTGTAAAACAATTCAGGTAGGAAGAGACCTCTGGATGTCATCTGCTCCATCCCCTCACTCAAAGCAAGGCCAACTCTGAAACAACATTACGTTGCCCAGGGCCCTATCTGGTTAAGTTCTGGTTGTCTTCAAAAACAAACTCCAGGGTCCTGTCCCAGGGCTTACCCACCCTCTTTGTAAAGAATTTCTTCCTGGCTAGGAAACATTCACCAGATGTTCTTGAAAACCCTCAAAGCAGTAAGAACGAGTATGTTTCTGCCCATCTCATCCCCCAGCCACGCTTACCCTCGTTCCTCCTCTGGTGCCTAGGAGCATAGTTAAACTGAAGGTCTATCTGCCGGTTCTGCCTGGCCTCTGCCCTGTTCTTGCTGTGGCAGGCTGTTTTGTGCGCTTTATAATCTATTTCTGTGCGGAAAGCGTGGGTAAACTGTTCTGTGCTGCACCGTCCCTCTTCGCAAAGGAAGTGCTTTTCGCGGAAGTGTTCACGAAGGTATTCATAATCACTGGAAAGAGAAAAGAGGCTGAGGTGCAACCTTCCCAACATATTTTACTAATGGCATATGGCTACTCTTAGAAGATGAACTGAAGACAAGCCTAGGCGGTTGGTTCCTTCTTTATCCCCAGGCAAGCTTTCCAGCTAAAACCACTTGTGTACAGTCAACGTAGACCTTAATGCATGAGCCTAGATGTTAAACTAAACCTACTGGCTGATACTCATCACATCCAGCTGTACATGAGGCATGTATTTCATTAAAGAAAATTTTCTTCTACCTGCTTTGCACGTGAACTTTGGAGCATTAGAGTTAACACACTGGACAGCTGCAGACATCTGCTGTCATGCCTCAAAGTGTAACTTTTAATATTTAACATTAAATGAAGAAAACTTTAAAACATGAACTAGACAGAAAGTGATTACTTTGGCTATTGGTTTGAGGAACACAGAAGACTGCAGCCAAACCGCTCACATTCTTGCACTCTGTCTTCGAGCACTACTTTCTCCAAACTTCAAAGCAGATCCAAGCAATTTTTCCTCAAAATTTAAGCTACAGAAAGAGGAATAGACTGCTTGCACAAACCTGTAGTATTCCTGAGCACCATCGGAGTCACAAAAATGACAAAAATAATGATCTCGTCTTAGGTGTTTCAGTAACTCATCATTATCCAAATAACGCTCATCACAAAATTTACATAGGGGATGCCCACGATGAGAGGTGTCATCTGGATCTCCATGGATTCGATGACGGGCGAGGTCCTTACGAGAATACCACTTCCGTTCATAAGTAAAAATCTGAAGAAATATTTATAGATATGTATTACTTCTTGTGAACAGAGAACAAAATGGAATAAGCCAGGAACAAAATTCAAGTGATAGATCCAAATTAAATCTAACTTGCATTTCACTCAGTTTGATCTAATTCACCTTTTCCCCTTTCACCTTTTTGTTTGGTGTATTAACATAATGCAACAAACGTTAAATTATAATCTCCGGTGAGGAAAAAAGATCCTAAATATGTACTTATGAACATTAAGTATTTTGCATACTTAAACTAAAAAACGCAAACATAACCAGAAGTGAGCTGTTTTACTTTCCTCAGAAAGCAACTACCCTAAAATAGCTACATACAAAGGATACAGTTCAGTGAACAAATTTTGTATTAAAAGCCAATATTTTGTCTCTACTAACACGTGAGCTATTTTGGTAGAAAGGGTTCTGACGATACCAAAAAGATCAAGACATCCTTGAGAACAGAATGTCCTTTATTTCTCGCCCAGACAAGGAGTGTTAACTTGTTCTGGGAAAAGGTTCATTTGGCTTAGCTAGAGCTGACTGACTGAAGCTTCTGCAAGTTTAAGAATTTCTTTTCCGCGGGTACTAGTAATATGGAACTTTTTTCTGCAAAATAAAAATCTCTGCAGTATTCTGAAATTAAAAGCCAACAAGTTCTAATATTGTTTGTGAATTCTCTGGAAGAGACAACGTCAAACAAGTTCCCTTAGTGCTGGCTACTTAAGCTGACCATGGAAACACCTCTTCACCAGGTCTTGCCCTCCCCTAACCAATTCCCTTGAATTAATTAGCTCTAGTGATTGCATGACCACAGGAAAGACAGTTAAATCAGTTCACTGAAAGCTAACACTGCAAAAAAAAACCCAACACCCAACGTATTAGCGTTCATTCAGGTCAACTCGATCACTTCTGGATCCTGTCCGTTTTGGCAGTGAACTACAGTTCCGTTGGGATAAACCAACTGTGACACCACAGGACAAATGCATTTCTCCAATCTGATATTTAATTGGTTTCAGAGAAAACAAACACACATACAAAACCATGTGTAATTAGTTCTAAAAATATGCATTCATGCATTAAATTCCCTCCTACAACAATAAGGAATGCTAACAACTATCAGACACAGAGGTTAGCAGTCCTAGAATTCATTTAACAGTAGCTGCTGATTTTGTCTGACGTGTAATTCAGAAATACAAAAACTCCTCTAGTTCCAGGGAAAGGTGGAATTCTGACTTTCAGACTGAAAAAGCATCGGTTGACTGACATAACACCAGCCCTTCTTAGTGAAATTTGGGTGGGACTAAAAAAAATAAAAAAGGATGGTGATGGCAAGATGCTAAGTTTTAAGGCTCAATACACATCGCCTTTTCAGACATAGACAACTCAGCTTTCCAGTAACTGTTTTATCTTTAGCAGGTTGTAAAATACTTTTTAAAACAGCCCCTGGTCACGCTCTATGCGTGTACATCAAACCCAGCGGACCTTAGTCACAGGCAACAGTGAGTTTCATTTTCCAACCAAGTCAACAAGATACAGGAAATTTGCTCTGAACAAATAAACAAGATAATGAAATATAATTATATTTCATTAAACCAGTAAGGTGGATTCTCATCCTGTACATGATCCAACTGTAAATGCTACATTGTCTCTGATCTGAGAAATAAATCTATCACTTCACAATGCATTCTGCTGTCTGAACTGGCACCGAATATTCCCTTAAGTTACAGTTTTAGCTTGTAAAGTCATTACAAGTATAAGTCTTAATAGACATCAAATGTCTACAGTTGGAACAAAGTCTGAGTACAACACAGGATTAACTTTCTATCAGACCGTTAGGGTTTGGTATTTACACACATTGTGGCAGAGAAGGTAACATCAGAAGGTTATTAATATGCTTGGGTTTAATTTAAAATATAATCTATTGAGAACCTCCAGGCCTTCTTCACTAATCAGTTTATGGAAGAAGAAAGACTTAAAACAAAGCAATGGACCTCACTGCGGGCAGACAGAGGAAATGTAAAAAATAAATCGGTGCTGTTCAGCCACCCCCTTCTTTCCACCTCCCCAAGTACTCTTGCAGGTTGTATAAGGAAGCATCCCTCCTTCCCGCCCATTAAAACAAAGAACCAGCTCACCTTTAAGTGTTTAACACAGAGTTTGCAACAGAAGAGTTCATGTTGCTTCCTCATGTGCTGTTCCAGATCTGCAAAGGTGTTGAATGGCTTCACATCTGGACACAAAGAGCATTCATGCTGCAGCAGCTTCCTAAGGGACAAGAAAGATTTCCTAAAAATTATCTGATTCCCTCTCAGCAACCCGATACCTTTATCGAAAAACAAATGCTCTGTCAGTAGCAGAAGGCTGCACTTTTATAGCTCCCCCAGCAATTTGTAATGAGGTTAGCGTCCTGCTTATTCCAAGAATACTTTGTCATATATCAGGAACGGAACCAAATTACACAGAGGCTTCAACTGTAAGAGACGAGCCAAACAGTCACAGTGTAAGTAATACACTGCCACTCAAAATTTTGAGTGGACTGCAACATGTCCATGCAACAAATTCCTTGCTTACTGAAAATTCAGCTGACATGCAACATTCACAGCAATTTAATTACACTTTCTACTGTCAGAAACCGACAAATACAGCGGGGAGAGATAAAGAATTGCAACAGAAAAGGAGTTGGGGAAAAAAAAAACCACAACAAATAAACAAAAACTCCACAATGATTCCCAAAAAGAGCTGAAGATAGAGCACTGGTCTCAGTGGGAGACCCCACTCCCTCGCACTTGATTGTTGCCCATGGAACTGTAATCTCCAGAAATCATATCATCAAAAGCAATTCCCAGAGCTGGTGTATAATTAATCCGAACACACTTCCAACTGATTCTGCTCACTAATCCCATTGCCCAATTCCATAAATATAAAGTCGTGCAAAACTGTGAATGTACCAGCAACACTACATTCTTAGCCCAAATCAGGCTGCACATAACGCACAATTCTCAAAAAAAGAGGTATCGCTGCCTACATGGTTTCATCTTTTTTCACTCTTCTTTCCTTTTAACTGCTTTTAATTATCCTAAAGCCTCCCAATTAAGCACGTTATGAAAAATATTTTTAGAACATGATGTTGATGCCACATTTTTTTACTCTGCATTGTTTTTTTATTTCACCCTTTTTCTCTACCATTTAGACTTAAGATCTTTGTAGGCAGACAAGGTCACTCTACTTTTCATACAACATTTGGTACAATTGATTGGTCCTTATGTAGCACAGCAATAAATACAATTATAATAGTAATTATATATAATATAATAATAGTAATCAGTCTTTAACAATTTCCACAGCAGCCATGCAAGGAATTAAAAGTCTTTCAGCAAAGCTGTTGTTGCTAAAGAAGCAAAAAGCAACTTTTATTGACAGACCAAGGCTTCCCTATTACGCGTCAGTGAATCTTAACGCTCCAGCCTTGAGGAGTCGCTCCCTTTGCCGACCGCAGTACCCAGCATTCAGCCAACAGCACCGCTCCAGCCTCTCATCCTACCGAAGCCACCTGCACTGCACGGTGCCTGACGTACACAGCACAGCAGCCACTCTGTTCCCATGGAACAAAACCACACCGTTGTACTAAAGCATACATTTCCTGCCACGTAATAGAGATAAGAATACGCTGCTTTAGGGGGTGCTGGTTTGGGCTGGGATAGTGTTAATTTTCTTCGCTGGTATGGGGCTGTGTTTTGGATTTGTGCTGGAAACAGCGTTGATAATGCAGGCGTTTTTTTGTTACTGCTGAGCAGGGCTTACACAGAGTCAAGGCCTCTTCTGCTCCACACCCCACCCCACCAGCGAGGAGTAGAAAAGGGGTGCACAGGGAGTTGGGAGAGGACACAGCCGGGACAGCTGACCCCGATGACTCAAGGGATATCCCACACCGTATGACATCATACTCAGCGTATACAGCTGGGGAAAGAAGGAGGAACGGGGGGGACGTTCGGAGCGATGGCGTTTGTCTTCCCAAGTCACCGTTACGCATGATGGAACCCTACTTTCCTGGAGATGGCTGAACACCTGCCTGCCCGTGGGCAGTGGGGAATTAATTCCTTGTTTTGCTTTGCTTGCGTGCACAGCTCTTGCTTTACCTATTAGACTGTCTTTATCTCTACCCACGAGTTTTCTTACTTTTACTCTTCTGATTCTCTCCCCCGTGCTGGCATGGGGGAAGTGAGCAAGCGGCTCTGTGGGGCTGAGTTGCTGGCTGGGGTTGAACCACAAGGGATATATTACAGAAAGGATTCCAGTACTTGCCTGTACAGTGCATAAACATCTCCATCCGTAAAATAAATGTCGTATTTCTTCTCATGTTGCAACTGGTTAAGTGCTATTGTTGAGAAAGATGTAAGCTTCCGTCCAAAGACAACCTGCAGGCAACACAAGAATCAGCGAGAGCATACTTGGGCTGCACAATCTCTGGGATTACAGATAAACTCCTCAGTACACACTTTCTTTGTGAGGGGACTCGCCATAGCCTGAAGCTTGGACAACACGTGCAGAGCTCTGTGTCAGTCCCAGCTGCTCGTCACCACCCCCCGGTTACTGCCCCCACAACAGCCAGCAAAGCCAGTGTGACTTCTCCTTATCAACTTCCAGCAAGTGAGCCAGCTTAGACGAGGGTGGATTGGACTAGCCTGGTCTTTGGATTTTGAACTAGATTAGGAAACTCTTTTATGGTATGTTTTGCTACCACAGCTGGGCTAAGAGTAAATATCTTCAACCAATTCAACCCCTTCTGCAGCGAATGCCTGTCAAGAGCCCTGCACTCAGCTCCCTCCTATCTCCTGGTAGGAGATCACACAGAAACCTACAGCCTCCAAGTGAAAAGTGGCATTACTTGGAGTTCGACAGGGAAACCACTGTTTCTTCTTTCCTTAAGTACTAGGAAAGCGAGGAATAAAACGCTACATCACTTCCCAAATTATTTGTACCACGTATCCCTTCTAAGGCAACCTGCTTACTCACAATTGCTCCTGCTGACCTCCAAGCAGCCTGGGTCTTACACTGCAGCCGTTCACAATTATTCCATCCTTCTCCAGAAGCCACCTACCGCTGGTCTGCTCCAGCGCACGTTCCCAGTTTGGGAACTGCCAGGGTAGCAGCAATGTTTATGAAACAGCTGGAGTTACCTGCACCAGCTCAGAAAGGCTGAGACACAAATACAGGAAGTGTCTTTTTGTTCTTACAGCAACCACTGTAAACCTCGAAATACTTACCACCTTAATAAAAGCACTCAATTACATAATAATACACACGTAGTTTAGTCTTGTTAAATCACTTCTCTACCCTTGTTGAGGTGAAATACTATGGAACGAGTCTTTTCTGTCTGGTTTTGTGGGCTTTTTTTTAAAGCTTTCTTTACAGTCGAGCTACTTTTAAGTTAATCAAAACAAAAAATATACTCAACTTGCTGAAATACCAAGCTTAAAATAAAGAGAATACAAGTTTAAGTTGGTTGGATAAATGACAACTATGTCTAACTCAAATTATTTTAAAAATTTCATTTCAGTGAAATTGTACTGACATTCCATTTCAGCCCAAAGTGAGCTTTAGAAGAGAGGAATGGATTCCTGAAAAGTAGATTTTATCACAGGAGTCCAACAAAATTTCCTACAGCAGTTCCAAGAACAATCGTACACACATATATAACAAGCACACTGACAGATCCCCCAAGTCTGGTCCAAGTATACGTCAGGGTTAGTTTACAGCGCAACAAGTAATCCTTCCTAACTTCACTGCAGCAATTATGCATCACTGAAAGCACCTATTACCATAACAAGTATATCCTGCTTTCTCCTCCATCATGTCCTGTGCTGCCACTCACCTTTAGAGTTCTGTTTCCTTTGGACATTCTGCTGTGGCACTTGCCAGTTCGCTCTACACTACTCTGTACGACAGCAGCTGAGATTTGGCAGTGCTGTACTTGCCTCTGCTAATTCCACACACACTATGCAAATTAAGAGACTTGGTTTTAAGTCCTACTTATACGTTCAGTTCATTCAATGGCAGTTTTGATGTGATTTAAACACTCCAGTACCTTTTTTTTTCCTTGGGGCAGATGGGTCAACAGACAGAACAGTATTACAGTGGCACTTAAAGATAAGGGGGGAAAAAAGAGCACAGCCATTAAAAATGACCTCTTAGTCACTTATAATAAAAGGATCATTTTAAACAGTTAATAAAAGAGGGAGAAAGATGGCTGAATGAACCAAAGCTCAGGGCACACAATACAGCACTGTTACAAAACTGAAAATAGTCCATCTGTGACCTTAAGACAAGCAGGTTTAAGGATGAAGAGCAACATCACAGCTTCCTTCTTCCTAAAACGGGAAAAGCAGAGCAGCAGCTCCTCAGAGGACGACGATCACAGATAAAATTACTCTCACAGAGTATCTGCTGTACACAGAGACTACTCATGTGCCAGTAAGCTCTGTCTAAAAACTACATCGACCTTTCTGGCCTCCACAAAGTATGAGGATCTTCAGTACGCAGCCTAAGATCTCAAATCCCTCCAACCATTTGAACAACATGAAAAGCAGCCAAAGCAAACAGTTTAGTTGGGGTGGAGTGTGTCTCCTTCCGCCAAAGGGAGAGTCCCCTCCCCTGATGTATTTGGTTTATTTCATTTCCTAAACCAACTCAGTATATTTCATTCAGTGCTAGTATAAACTCTTTTACTCTTAAAGGGCTTGTTTTTCTCTACACCAGTTCTACAAAAACACGTTCATGTACGAGGACTTGTTCTGACAAACATCCTTGAACAGCTTTTCTTCACGCAGCTCACCACTGCACCGAATCCTCAGCTCCATCCGCACAGCCGAGCCACGGCATCAGAGCAACTCCCCCTGAACTCTGCCACAGCGCCCTGCACTATCGTAACCACGGACCATGAGGGAAACAGAAATCTATCACAAAAAGTTATAACTGGGGGGAAACTACTTCTTAAGCACACACCCAACAGACAGCTCACGCTAACAGGAACTGCAGGCACACGCAGCATGGTGTGCTGTAACGCAAGGCATGAGCAAGCCCTGAAAGAATACAAAATATGTTCTTCCCCTAAGCTTGAAATCAAGTCAGGAATTCCGCAGGATGATAGAGCCATCTGAGATCACGTAATACCAACCCTGGAAAGCAAGCCCTGCTGATTTAAAAAAAAAAAAAAAAAAAAAAGCCCTTTAAGTTCCATTTCCTTCATATTTTGTTTCCAACATGCCTCCTGTCTCCTCTGAACGGCAGTCACATCACTGGGAGCGAAGCAGACGGCAGATAAACCCGGAAAGCCCCTGGCTGGGGGATGCTTT
>NW_009596178.1:38343-42946 GCF_000690535.1 Cariama cristata | reverse complement strand
TCCTCCTCTGTAATTCCACCTGCCTCAGCAGCCTTTGACCAAAGATAGAACGTAATCCTGCCAAACAGGAAACAAAATCCGTTACTGGTCTGATACTATGCTCTCCTTTATTGTGCTTGCTGTCTAATTTTAGGTTTGTTCATGCTGCATATTGAAAGAAACATTACGGGTTATGTCCGTAGCTTACCCTTCCCTGTATTTTAGTACTGTGACAGATCTGCTGAAAGGTCAAAATGAGGGATCAGTGTGAAAGGAAAGCATATGAAGTAGCTTTTCCCTCTTCAGACTACTTCATAGAAAGGTGAGAGCTGAAAATACTGTGTTCTTTGGCTGCCTTCTAAAATAAACCAACCTCTCCATTCCCCAGAGGTCTATTTATGCATCTGAACGTTGGACAGGCATAGAGTACCGTTTCTAGTTTCACATATGCAGTAGATGAAGAAGTGCTGGCAGATTACATCATCAGGATGGAGGTTGTGTTTTAGATATCCAAGCAAGCAAAAGGAAACACCAAAGGTAAGAAATATCTGTTCTCAAGAATCCAGCAAATGAGAATCGCGTTTTAGGTACATGAATTTCCTTATGCATTGTGTATGTTGTTTAAATGCTTTAACATGGTTTACCAGTAAAGAGAGGATACCTGTTTCTGTTTATGGACTTCAGAACTCCTCCTAAATCTTGAAAGTACTGACTTTGTCGTATATGTGTGAGCATTTTTTTTCTTTAAATTATTTGTCCATGCTAATAATGGCAGGAATTGGTTGAATGTGTTATTGCTCCCCATCCTTGTCTGTCTTTGGTTTTGAATTTAGTTAGTAATTGCTTTATGAGGTCTAGCTAAACTGGTGTATGTGAGTGGTAGTGATTATTCTTAAATGCTTCATTTGGAGATGCTGATATTTGGTAGGAGCAAGTAACTAGACATGAAACCTGGCAGAAATTATATACTTGTGACTTAGTGGATGTACCAGACTTTGAATTTCTTAATGATGGCAATGCTTAACATGTAACTCCTGTTCCTTTTGTTAAAATGAATGTGCGCTCCAGACTTTGAATTTCTTAATGATGGCAATACTTAACATGTAACTCGTGTTCCTTTTGTTAAAATGAATGTGCGCCAATGACAGTCTAATGACTCTGTGGTTAAGAGCATAGGCAGGGTGTGTGAGGGGAGTCAGTCTTTAGGATTGCAACTGCTGGATGGGTCTTTCCTAGTGTTTTGTTCTGACCAGCAATAAGCTGATCTTTAGCTACTTGATAGATGGTCTGAATGAGAAAGAAAATGAAGTAAAGATTCTGATAGCAAGTCGGCTTTACAACTGGAGAGGCAAGGCACCTCTAGGCAATGGGGGAGACAGACTATAGGACAGGAGGTCCAAGAAGGTTAAAACTAAGAGTATGAAGAGAGATGTTTGCCTTTTAAAAGATTACCATGTCAGATTCTTGATTTTTTTTTTTATGTAGTGATGTTATAATGACCGATACAATGACCTGCCTCGTTTTAAATTCAGCAAATTTAATGCAGATGTTCTAGTTTCAGTATGGGAAATTCCGTATGATACAGTGAAATAGTATCATGCATAACGTAATGAAGTCCAAACTTCAGTCTTGTAATTGACAATTCTCTTATATTCAAATTTGGCTAAGGTTGTTAAGATTAAGTACTTGAATCAATTAAAAGTTCTAGAAATGTGCCTGTACTTATCATCATGTACAGGAATAATATGAAATCTGTAGATGCATAGCTAAGCAATTACATGTCTTCACAAAATCAGGACTTAATTTTCAAATTCAGGTCTCAGTAGATTTCCTAAAATTTCTAAAACTAATTCCTAATGGAAAAAAATATTTTAGCTTTCCTTGAAACCAGTGCTTTAGGCATATGTGGGTCAGGCTTCAGACAGATACTTCTGATTTGTAAAGTGTGGACAGTCCCTAAAGCTTGTCTCAGATTTCCTCTTCTCAATTATAAGTAGAAATATCCTTAACGTATTTCTGTCACAGCTATGGCAGCCATTAATACATCATCCAGCAATGGAGTTCTAATGATTCATTGCTTATTCTATATACCCTGACTAGATAGGAGTGATAGTAACATAGGTGGAATTCTAAACCACTGAAGTCCTTAATACTTGATGAAAACAAACCACAAAACAAACACCTGCACACCACTTCTAGCAAAGAAAGGAGTTTAGATAAAAAATATTTTCACACTTGTATCATTTTACTAGTTAGAGAAGAACATGCATTTTTGTTTTATTTGTTTGAATGAACAAATTTAGAACCACCACCATGATCCAGGAGTTGTTGTTTTCCTCTCTTGGAACAATGCTGCCATTACAATACTGTTGTTTTCTTCTAACTTCCTTTGAAGAATACCATCAATATTAAACAGGGGGTTTCTATCTTTTGAAAACTTCCTGGTTTTCTTTCCTGAAATAGTCAGCTACAGAAGACTCCACATTTGTTCGGTTTCCTACCTAAAACAGGTAGAAATTCTCTTATTGCAGCTCCTTCTAATCTCTGAGAAAGCACAATAGACTTTACAAATTGAGAGGCAGAAAAAGTAGCTTTTCTCCGTACACTTGTAGCACGAGATAACAGCTGAAAATTGCCCTCTTAAGTATTGTGCAAGCAAGTCCTTAAAAATGCCACATTACATCTGCTTAAAGAAATACAATTTTTTTTTGTGAATATGTTTACATCTAAAGATTCTGTTAACCACTTCAGCAAATGCCAAGATCTTTACCCTTTGAAGAAATCTACTGAGGATATACTGTGAGTTTGGAGTCCCTTTGAAGACAACTGGAGGTTTGATGACTTAATGCAATCATACAGTTTCTGTAGCAGGAGATGAGGTCCTTTCATCTTGTGTGGAACTATCCATATGTTAAACTTACTCATACAAAATGGATTTTCAGCATATGTATTTCAGTTCTGAGTTTTCAAACTGATGTTATTTGCAAGTCTTCTGTATGTAGTCTTTAGTGGCGAACTAGAAGGATCTCTTGAAAGTCTATTTCAGAAGTACAAACAAAAATTATCAGGAAAAAAATCCCCCTAATTAATTTCTGGCCTGACGAAGCGCAGTAATGTAGATGTGTCTGCATTGTGGTTTAACCCGAGCTGGCAACTCAGCCCCATGGAGCTGCCCACACACTCCCTGCCAGAGGGATGGGGGAGAGAATCAGAGGGGTGAAAGTGAGAAAACTTGTGGGCTGAGGTAAAGACAGTTTCATAGGGAAAGCAAAAGCCGCACACATAAGCAAAGCAAACCAAGGAATTCATTCCCCACTCCCCACGGGCAGACCAGTGTTCAGCCATCTCCAGGAAAGCAGGGCTCCATCACACCTAACGGTGACTGGGGAAGACAAACGCCATCACTCCCAACATCCCCCCTTCCTTCTTCTTCCCCCAGCTGTATGTGCTGGACATGACGCCATACAGTATGGGATATCCCTTGGGTCATTGGGGTCAGCTGTCCCGGCTGTGTCCCGTCCCAACCCCTTGTGCCCCCCCAGCCTCCTCGCTGGTGGGGTGGGGGGAGAGGCAGAAAAGGCCTTGGCTCTGGGTGAGCCCTGCTCAGCAGGAACGAAAACATCCCTGAGTTATCAACGCTGTTCTCAGCACAAACCCAAACCACAGCCCCATACCAGCTACTGGGAAGGAAATTAACTGTAGCCTAGCCAGAACCAGCACAATCTGAAACCCAAGAAAAGACTAAGAGGCAATCTGCACGGTTCTGTGCTTAAGAAATATTGGAAGGTGTTTGTTACTGTGAAATGAGCTTCCATGCATCTGCTCTATGCAAATAGACTGAGGTTGGTGGATGTTCCTTGATGCTGATGCTTACACTGTGATTTCATTTGCAGTACTGGTGATTGAGCAGAATGGATTATTGTGATGGTATGACTAGCTTGGGTAAAAATTACTTCACAGACCTGGATACAGAACTTTACAAGTAAAACCAGTATCTGTTTACCCAATTCACAAATGGAGGTGGGAATTCTGAAACAACGTATAATTTCAGATGTTATTTTGGTTAACTGCTTGTGTTTCCTTCTAATTTGATCACTGATATGTATGAACTTCAGGTGCAACATGTATTAATTTAATATTTGACTATTATTTAATATTTGACGATTCATTTAATATTTGACTAACTCAGGAAAGAGTTTATGACCTTTGGAAGAAGAGGCAGGCACCTCAGGAGTACTACAAGGATGTCATGAGGTTATGCAGGGAGAAAATTAGAAGGGCCAAAGCCCAACTAGAACTTAATCTGGCTCCTGCCATAAAAGACAATAAAAAATGCTTCTTTAAATACATTAGCAACAAAAGGAGGGCTAAGGAGAACTTCTATCCTTTATTGGATGGGGGGGAAACATAGAGGAAAAGGCTGAGCTACTTGATGCCTTCTTTACCTCAGTCTGTAATAGTAAGACCAGTTGTTCCTGGGGTACCCAGCCCCCTGAGCTGGAAGACAGGGACGGGGAGCAGAATGAAGCCCCCATAATCCAAGGGCAGATGGTCAGTGACCTGCTACACCACTTGGACACACACAAGTCTGTGTGCTCACCAAGAAGTGCTCACCAAGCCACTT
>NW_009596178.1:37656-38272 GCF_000690535.1 Cariama cristata | reverse complement strand
TTAGCAAATGTGACGCCCATCTACAAGAAGGGCCGGAAGGAGGATCCAGGGAACTACAGGCCTGTCAGTCTGACCTCAGTGCCGGTGAAGGTTACGGAGCAGATCATCCCGAGTGCCATCATGCAGGACATACAGGACAACAAGGTGGTCAGGCTCAGTCAGCACAGGTTCATGAAAGGCAGGTCCTGCTTGACTGACCTGATCTCCTCCTATGACCAGATGATCCACTTAGTGGATGAGGAAAGGCTGTGGATGTTGTTTGCCTGGACTTTAGTAAAACTTTTGACACCATTACTCACAGCATTTTCCTGGAGAAACTGACTGCTCAAGGCTTGGATGGGCATACTCATCTCTGGGTGAAAAACTGGCTGGAAGGGCCGACCCCAAAAGGGTTTTTGAGTTAAATCTAGTTGGCGGCCGGTCACAAGTGGTGTTCCCCAGGGCTTGGTATTGGGGCCAGTTCTGTTTAATATCTTTATCAATGATCTGAATGAGGGGATTTGAGTGCATTCTCAGTAAGTTTGGAGATGACACCAAAGTGTGTGTGTGTGGGTGTTGATCTGCTGGAGGGTCGGAAAACTCTACAGAGGGATCTGGACAGGCTGGATCGATGGGC
>NW_009596178.1:1405-37174 GCF_000690535.1 Cariama cristata | reverse complement strand
TGTAGACCCGATGCCTGGAGGTATTTAAAAGATGTGTAGATGTGGTGCTTAGCGACATGGTTTAGTGGTGGGCTTGCCAGTGCTAAGTTAACAGTTGGACTCAATGATCTTAAAGGTCTTTTCTAGCCTAAATGGTTCTGTGATTCTGGGAATCTGCGATATAAAATCGAGCACAAAGGAACTAATGAGAAATCTTCAAGAGTGAGTGAAATATTAATGCTAGCATTATTCTTTCTACTGTGAAGTTGCATCTTTTAATTCACAATAGAGAGAAAGAGTTGATAATCTATTAATGACAGTTTTTTAAAGCAATTTGATAGTAGGGTTCTATAGAAGTTTCCTAAACAAAAATCACAGGAAGGAAGATGTATGTAAAAAATATGGAGTTTTTTTTTAGACTTAAAATGTCAAACAAGTATTTTTGTGCACTTTGAAGTTTTTCCAGTACCAATATTGATTAGCTATAATGACTGTGTCTTGGGAAGAGCTGAATGCTTTCACGTTCAGATTTGCTAGGCTTAAAAATAATGGGTTTGGTATTATCAAAGCAGTTATTACCATAAAAATGGATTTAAGAAATCAGGACTTCTTAAATTCTGTTTAAACTAATAATTATACTAAAAAGAAATAAGACCTGTAAACCTATTTTATGCAAATATGGATGAATATTTATACTTTGGTTAATAACTCAAGTTAAATGAACTTCTGGCTTCCTTAAATGTTTACAGAATTGAAGCCTGAATATTTTGATCAGTATAACTAAGAAATAGCAAGAGCAATTAAAATAATTTGAAGCATGGTGACAGCAAAAGAGGACTTTTGCCTCTTCAATTTGAAAGCAATTCCATTTTCTCCACTTGGAGGAAAAAGAAAAGGAATGTGCAGTGAATATCCTATCTGTGAAAATATGCAGAGAAACACAAAAGAGGAGGAATGATGTCTTCAGAGATCGATTTTTATTTGTCTTGTGAGTACTGAAATGAAGCTTCGCGTATTTGGGTCAAATGTCTTGTTTATAAACTTCATCTTGTCCCTACATAGCACAAACTAATCTGTTTCAAATGAAGACTTGAGAACTTTGATTCTTTTCCTAGTCACCATTTAGAAAACCTCATTTTATAAGCAAACATATGTGAAAGATGGTAACTGTATACCATGGTTACTGAGGAGTATCTAAATTTATTTCCCTTATCAGTTATACCCCCCAAAATTGTGAATTTGTTACTTTGAAATTGTACTCTATTCTTGCCTTGTTATCTTCGTTGCTATCCTAAAAAGATGAGGTCCCTTGCTGTAGTCTCTTTTCAGGATGAAAAGGTAAGTAGGACTTCTGGCTAAAGTGACGGAATTGAGTTAGGTTGATATTTAGAACATGTAAAAAGAAAAAAAATATTTCCTCCTCTTCTGGTGATACTGGGGAAAGTGATTTTCAAAATGCTGAGGTGCTCTAACTGATAAATTAATCCTATTAAATGAGACTATTTCTTGCCTTAGGCAAAAGCAGACCAATAAAATGGGGTGCCACTTCTGTCAGTTTGCTTACTCCCGGATGCTGTGCATTTTCCTTTTGTGAATAGGCAGAGTATATTTTAGTTGATGATCTGTTAGTTCTTTGACTTGCTGAGATATGATGACAGGCAGAATTTAAATATCTCAAGAACTGCCTGAAATCTTAGCAGTGCAGTGACAAAATTTAGCTTTTTACCTCGGTGATACAGAGATCCAACTGGAGTACCTCTTCCTTCTAAACCTGAAGGAGAGACCCGGGCAGGCTAAGCTGTCTAACTGGTGTGTTGGAGTGGAGCAGCAGAGACCAGCACCCACCTCCGCTCCCGTCAATAAACCTCAGCACGGCACATCCCACACCTTGCTCACAGGCAGATGGAAGGGTGGTTTTTTGCCTGAAATGAACCAGGAATTGCTCCTGAAACTCTTGTCTGGCAAAAAAAAAGAAAGACTAAGCTTGGTTGGTGGGAGGCAAAGGGAAGTCTAGGAACGGCTATTTTAGAGGAGGGCTTTTATTTTCTGAACTAAATTTCCATCTCTTTTTGTCCAATACTATTATTCTTTTATCATAGAGAAGACCATCCAAATGTAATAAGTACTACAACCAGACTCAAAATATTAGTGCTGAAAATTCAAGAAATACCTGGTGAGAAACCTCTAGACTGTGTGTCTGACTAGCCAAAATCTTTGGATTGTTTAACGCATATATAAATATATTTATGTATGCATGTATAAAAACCACCACCACCGTACTAGCAATATCCTAAACAAAGACAAAAACCCTGGTAACAAAAAGATGAGGTGACGTTTCATGAGCTTCTTTCTGTCAGACAAGTGAAGTCTAGTTTAATGCAAGCTCTAAGATTAAGCTGTATTCTTGCCTCAGATGCTAGGGCATGATTGTACTTGGGTTGGGTGAGAGAATTTTGACGCTTTTGTAATTCTTTGACATATGACATAGTCTAGTACAACTGGTCATCATGCCAGAGATGATTACGTCCTACAGCATGAATGCCTGCATTAGTTTATTAACGTTGTCAGAAAGACAAAGATGCTGAGTTAAGAACATTTAACTGCTCAGAGGGTCGTGTTTTTCAGCAGCTCAGGGCAGTATATATTTGAACACTTGCAGCTAGTGCCGTGACAGCAGAGGGCTTGTTATTTGTGAATACTTAAGGATTCATTTAGACCACCAGTCTTGCATGGCAAATTTCAGCCCCAAGCAATTTGTACTTGCAACGAGAGCTCTCGTACTGCACAAAAGATACCCAGTCACAACTATGACAGAGTTAATGGAGGATTGTTGGTTTTTTCTTTGGTATAACTTAAACTCTGTACTTAAATTCTCTGATTTTTGAAGATTACTTTTGATAGCTACTAAAATGAAACAGTGTAAGTATTAGTCAAAATCCTGTAATGAAAAAATGTTAACTTCCTTGATTCCTGTCTGTAATTGTGGCAAAATTAATTATCCAAAGTATTGGAGGACAAGTTTTAATTCCTAAGTTTAAAACAAGGGCAGTGACATGGATTTCTTAGATTAGAAGCACAAGAAACCAGTAACTTGGCTCAATACTGTGTATGTAGTGGTCACGTGGATGGTGATGCAGTTGTATGGTCTCAGCCTCTCGTCGTCCTTCCTTGACTGGTGGAGGAATTTTCCTCAAAACTAGATCTCTTATTTGGTTCGATGACCTTCTTCAATTCATAAAGCTGTAAAAATTCAAAAGCACCCTAAACCCCTTGGTGTCCATCAGAAATGTATCCAGCGATGCTATAAAGGTGCAGAATTTATAGGCAATGACTGAGATAAACTCAACTATTCCTGAATGTTTGGTGGCATAGCTTAGTTAAGCCATTCCTTGATTTTTCTGCTGACCTGAGAGAAGAGGTGAAGCAGTGTATATAATCCTCAAAACTGAGATGAATGTGTTCTTGAGGAGGGAATTTTACCTTAGTGTTAATCTAAGTGGTTTCCTGGGGAGGGGTACTTTCTGGGCTGGCTTAGATGCAATTCCCTTGAGACAGTTATCTCCAGTCTGAGATCTCTAGTCTTGCCTCAACACTTCCTGAAAGAGGGACGTTTTGTAGACAATGCCCATGACTCTGTATCTGCCTTTATCAAGTGCTGCATTTTGGACTGTAAGCTCCCAAGGTAAGAAAACATCAATGTATTTGTGTATATACACATATGTATAATTGTGTATGTACACTGATACATCATCATATGTATAATTGTACGTATATGATGATGTATCAGTGTGTATGTACATATGTGTGATTAGCTATCCAGATATTTCAGTAACAAATCAGATCCATCTGGGAATGGAAGGGTTATATATTCTCTTTATGAACTAGAGTTGTGGGAGAGTTATGTGAAAGTATAAATACAAAACGTGAATAGCAACTGATGGTTTTCAAACAAATATACAGAACAGTTACAAGGTTATTTTTTTTTTTTTTTGTTATGCAGAAGGGCTTTAATGGCAAAGAACTTTCTCCATCCAGGTGCACTGACTGCAGAACTTAAACTACATTCTAGGATATTAAGATTTTAAATAGGCTACCAAGATATTTTTGGTTTCAAAAGTAAAGGTGTTTTTCCTTTTTATCATAAGAGGATCTTGATGTAACTGGGGATGAGAGCAATTAATGGAAGATAAGATGTTGCATTTTTAAAATCCAGAGCTGGACATGAACCCATCTTCCCTAACTTGTTGCTGGACTTTGGTGGTGAGATGTGGCAGACTTCTTCCGTCTGCACGTATTCTGCTTAAATTTCTTATGCTTTTCTCTGAAGGAGAACTTGGAACGGATAGAATTATGAGTGTGGGCTGCTCAGAGATTTGGCAGGTACCACTGTAGAAAAACCCCCATATCTTCTGACTCTTTCTAGAAGGAAAGATCTTCTGTAAAGGGAAGAACATTTGTTGTAAGACTGAGGATATTTGGGACAGAGGTAAATGGTTCATGCCCAGAAGTTGGAAATGGGGGTGTGTCTGTGAACAGCTTGTTTGCCCATACATTGTAAGCACGCAAGTTTGTTTAGAAAAAACTGCTTTAGCAACCTCTGCAGAGGCTGTAAGTGTGTAACTCCTGCTGCTGACAACAGTGGGAAGAGGTTTTTTATTAATGTCGGTTTAGGGCGAGAGGCTGAGATGCTTTCTTGCTGTGCCGTTGTGTTTCCATCCGCTTTGGTTTTTAGAGGGGAGAGCAAGGGACGAGGAAGTAAGGGTGGATGTCTGTACACTGAAATGTGGTGGAAAAAGCAGAGAATTGGGGCTTCTGTTTGCATCTAAGTTTTTTCATTAGAGTTGCAGCAACAAGAAGAGGGTGTTGCCGTAGAGAAAATCCCAGCTGTTCAGTGCATTTTCCTTAAAGCACATCTTTGAATCATTATATTATCTTTCTCTTGCACACCCAAGTTAATGTAATAACCTTATTTTTTTTTGCCTTATAACTCACTAATCTCTTAAGCAATGAGTTTAGTAAATATCACTTTTAAAGGAATTTATTCAAAGTAACTGACCAAACTCCTTAAAGAAGTAAAATTCTTAGCTATATTAAGTTGATCCTTTTTAATATTTTTGAGAATAATCCGATTTAAGATAACATTACAATGTTTTATTTTTAAAGTACTAAAAAAATCAGATTTTATGAAAAGCCACATTTTTGCATGTAAAATTTTCAATTCAAAACCATCAAGTGGACTAATTCAGAAGGTCTAACCTATCATATCTTGGTTTCCCAAGATTATATTTTATAAAGCAGTGATTGTTAGGGACAGTGGAGTATAATGTTGGCCACATGATCAGTGCAGTAAAGTAGTCAGTAGACAGGTTGGTGATTTTTGATTTAACTGCATTTTTTTTCTCCTCTCATTCCACTTCAAGGAATTAACTTACAGAGCTGTCATGGAAAAATGATAATAGTTTTCACTGCAAGTTGTTGGGAACTAGAAATTACATACAAATACACCACATGTTAAAGGAAATCTTCTGGCAATGAGAGGTTTTGATTTGTTTTTCTTGAATTTTTTTTGACTCAGCAAAAAGGTAAATTACTTTATATTCAAACCATAATGGATATGGAGCATTATAGTTTGTGCAAAAAAATTTGCCAGAATATTCTTTGAAATTTTAAAATAAAATTATTTTTATTAATTTTGATAGCTATTTTGGTGGTGCATCAGACTTTTCAGTTGGTAATTCCCTGATTGGGGGCCACAGATTTTTATGGACAGAAAATTGTCACTTTTTAAGGAAAGATTGCAGCTTCTGAACATTGTTTTGCATTTTTTTGTGTCAATCATCTAAGGAAGATTGGATAGTGGAGTGTGCGTGTATGTCCAAATGAGAAAAGAATGCCTAAACCAGAGACTTCAGGATGACAGTAGGTTGAGAGGAAGACTTCATGGTGAAATTAGTGCTTTAGTACCTTTCATGAAGTACCATTATGCTAATCTGCGGTATCTCGAGTACTTGAGATTTTTCCTTCGTTCAGTATAATAGTATTTTCAAGGGCCTAACAAAATCTGTAATGTTTCACTTAACTGGATATTTATTAACACATAGGCACATGGCTGGCATGCCATGACAGATGGATACATGCTTTTTAGGAAGGACAAGCGAGGAAGATGAGGAAGGAAACTGCCCTGGGTGTGAGAGAGCAGGGGGAAGGCATGGAGCTCTCCCACGGATGGATGGCAAGCCAGTGGAGAGCGACTGGGTCAGTAGACTATATATCTCATATCCTGACTTTTTTCTGCTGTAAGGCAGAAAACATCTCAACTTCTGCAACAGTCACTTCTGGAAAGCTGTAAAAAACTAGCTTCAAGCAGCATGTTTTTTTACGAAATGTTTACTTTCTTCCTGAAACATCCCAAAGTCGACTTTTTTTTTGTGACCTTGATTCTTCAGGTATTAAAGCAGTATCTGGATTTGTATTGTGGGTTTTTGAATGCACAAATTTTTGCCTGAAAAAGTATTTCAGATGCACCTTGCATGTAGATCTCGGCAGAGATTTTCCCTGGCTCTTGAATTACTGAATTTATTCCTATGACTTCGGCCCCTGGTCTGTATTGTTGGTTTCTAATGGTGCAGTTACACGGTCACTGTGTGTATGGGCTTTCCTCAGCTAAGATTTTCTTAGCATCATGCGTGACAGGTCTTCAGACTTCCCCACAGCACTTAGTTTTTCATTTTGATGTTTTGATCGTGTTCTTTTGCAATACTTTGGATGTTAAAGACAGTACCACATCCAGTTTTGTCATGCTTCTCCTTCCTTTCTAGCTTGTCCACTGCTCTGATGGGATTTCTCTTCTAGCTACTTCTGTTTTTCTTGTTCACACCATGTTGGTCCTGTCAACATTGACCAAACATCTGTGTTTTCTTCCTGTCCTAAAATGCCCGGAAAAGACCCGTGCTGCGCTTTCTCAGGGTGTGAGATCTTGCATTAAGAGAGTTTAACAGCTCTAGTTACGCAGGGTGCAGGGATCCACTGTTGAAGTGGATCTTGTGAGGAAATGCTGCACTCTTAATGGAGGTCTTGGGACAAGTCTCAGGAGCAAAGCGCTCCTCCATTCTGCTTTACTGTTGCCTGCAAATGCCCTTACATGCTGCTTCAATGTCACTTTATTTTATGGGATGATAACAGGAGGAGTGTTCTAGAATAAAGACTTCTGTACTCCAGAGTGAGTGACTGTTCCTTTTTGTTAGGGAGAAAACGGGTGAGGTGTTTTCTGTTTTTTTCCTTTACTTAACTCTACTTTCCTCCTAAATGAAGTATCTGAGATGAATATTCAAGAATTCTAGTTCAGTGTAATGAGTATATTAAGCCCTAGCGAGGAGAGAGCACAGAGCAATATGCGATACTTTAAAAAGTTGGAGTATCATATTATTTGTGAAATGGTTGCAAAGGGTAGAAGTGATCTTCAGTTTCTGAAGTGCTGGGATCTGCTTGTTCCTTTTTGGCAGCAGAGGCAAGATACAGTTGAGGAGCCGTCTCACACCTATTGAAACTGCTGTTCCTGGTCTGCTCTGATAGAGTTCCTGTGGATGCTCAGGCACTCCTTGACAGAAATCAGTATGACCAAGAAGTTATATCTTTTTTCTGTAAAATCTCTTTCTTCTGGGAGAGCTTCAAGGAGGAGTTATTCACTATTCTAAACAGGCAATTACTCCCTGTACCCCCTTTTCAAGTGTGAAATGATATTTTAAAAATAAGCAAATTATGATATAACGTAATTCTCTATTTCAGGTGTTGAAGGCCTTGAGATAAAAGGAACAATTACTCTGTCCTCTGTAAAGGTTTACTTTATTACCTAATAGGAAATCTATATGGGAGAAGATACAGGAAAGGAAGAGGGTGAAACGTAAGTGATTACATGAAAACCTATCATAACCTTCATAATAGTAACGTATTAAACTTAGCATGAATAAACAATTTCCCCCTTGTTTAGTGCCGTACACTGCTTTTTCGTTGTTAAAACACTTTGCATGTTTTATCACAAGCATAAGGGAATCATTTAACTAAAATGTTATTCATTTCTCCTGTATCAGAATGCTGTTCTACCTAGTATTTGTATGGGTTGGATCAGAGGAAACAATAAATCCATCCAAACATAAAGGAAGATGATGGCATTGCAATTAAAGCCTAAGTATCTAACAGTAAAGTCAGCATCTCAAAGACAAGTTTTATGCAAACATACTATACAGTGAGGAAAGCTTGTTTTCAAGCCATAACATTTTAATGTTTGCCATGTGTGTAAGATGCTGCTTGCATTACTACTTGTACTTGTAACAAACAACATGAATGCAAGGAAAAAGTAGCATAAAAAAATCAGTAGTATTTTGTACATTATATATGCTACCACTTTGTACTGCTTCTCAACTAGAGATATGAGGTCCTTGTAGGACTTTAGATTATCCAGACTTGATTCTTCTAAAGCACTGGGAATTCTGTTGCTTCAGGACACACCTTGCTTCAGGATTATAGATAACACCACTGGTGGAAATGTAACTTTTAATTTCTAGTGAAGTTGTAACTGAAGGTAATTTTTCAGATGCAATAGAAGAAGGTAAAATTACTCTGAATTTCATTATTTGGCGGCTCCTTATGTTCAGTCATTTAATGTGATTTTATTGATTTGTAACATAAGGAAAACAGTCAAAGGTGTCGGCATGAGGTACAATACACACTAGTCGTCTTCGGTGGTCCCTTCCAGTACTGTAGCTGAAAGCATCAATGTGGCTCTTCGGTGGAAGGCAAATGCAACAGTCTGTATTCTTTTTCATCCTGAAGGGAGAAAGAAGGATAAGTTTCTGAACTAGGTAATATTGGAAAGGAAAATCCCCACTCCCAACATTTGACCTCAAGGATTGCAGGGCTCTAAACTGAAAGCAAAACATTGCTCAGTGACATCCTAAATAATGGCTTTCATTTAACTGCAGTAGTATGTAACAGCAGCGTTGTTGGTAAAGAAATAGGAAGTAAGCATACAATGTCCAAAATCTGTCACGATTAAAAGGAGATAGAGTATGAATTTACCTCAGGAGGAATAAACAGAAATTGTTGAACAGCAAATCCCAGCTGAAAAAGGATTCCCTCTCTGCTGTTAGGCGATTCTTAGTAAGCCTTTTGAAGTAAAGGCAGGGCATAGGAACTCTACGGTCAAGAACTGTGCAATCCTTTGTCTTTTTAAACAGTCAGCATAATTGCTGTAGAATGAAGTTTTGCGTAGCCTGGAAGAAACAACTTGCACTGCTTGACCATGTCAAGTTGTTATTTCAGCCAAAAACACTGCGGAGTGAAAGTGTGAAATCTGAAACATACTGAGGTTTCCATTTAAGAATGATGATGGTCAAATTTTTTTGTTTCTGAAAACAAACATTTTTAAGTACTCCTGGTTTATAATAGGTCAACTAAAACTTACACTTTAGGATGTACACACTGACAAACGCTTTGCTTTCTGTTCAGGACTTAACAAGCCTTGATACCTAGTTTTGGAAATTAAGTATTTGAGTATTTTTTTGAGCTACAGGTCCTGCACTGAGTTTTATTTTGATATGCTGATGCTTGCTTTAAAGTTAGTCTGCTATAATAAAAATTGTTGGAAAATTCAAAAATACCTGTTTTTGAAGGAGGGGGAAAAAAACCCAAACATTAGGAGTAATCCAGCTAAGTGTTACTTCCCAGAGAGGCTGTGGAGTCTCCTTCCTTGGAGAGACTTAAAACCTGACTTAACGTGGCCCTGGACAACTCTACTCTAAGCCCTTGAGCCGGCCCCTTCCTGCCTCCGCTGTTGTGTGGTTCTGTTTCACAGACCATATGGACTGATGTATGTAATTTTTTTTCATCTGATCCCTAATCTTTGACATACATACTTTAGGAAGGTCTTTATGAGTGGTTAAACTCTGCATTTCATGTCCTACCTTTGCTTCTCACGATGATGTTGGGGTTAAGTTGCGTAGTGACACAGCTTGGAGCGCGTGAGCATCATCAGGAACTACAACTGAGTTACCACTACAGCCCTGGGAACTGACACATTTTAAATTAATGAGACTCTAACAGCCACATTATATCTGTTAATGCCAAAGTTAGAAGTTACAGTATATTAATGTAGTTTTGCTCAAAGCAGTGCTTTAAATGCTGAAGTACAGTCTGCGCCCCAGGAATCCTAGAATAGACTTTTCAAACTCGTGTTTAGTTAAAGAAAATTGTAATCCTAAAAATACGAGGGTTTTTATTAATCCACTGGTGAGGATTTTCTCCTTTTTCTATTAAAAAAAAAGGCATTTCTTAGCTGTAGTGGCTTTATTCTGAACTTTACTTAAATCCCTGAAATATCTGTATCATGACAGTCCTGTTTCTGAAGAAATCCTGCCTGGTGTATAGGTACAGTTTATTGAGTTTAAGTCTTGACTAGTCCAGCTCTGGTTCTGTCTTTTGAGCAAGCAGGGGTGAAAGCTTTCGTTGTAGGTCTTGGCTTAAAGTGTCTAGAAATTTAAGGACAGTTAACTTCCTAAATGGGTGTAACTTGAAACATGAAAGCTGAAGGTGAAAAGTAGTAGGTGTATAAATCTTAGTATTAAGAGATGACTTCATGAAAATACCTGAGACTTTCAAGCATTGTAAAATAGTAGTGTGGTAGAGCTTTATAATTTACGTTTTTCTTTAACTGCTTGTTTTTTCTGTTTCTCCGTTAGTGTCAAAAATAATTAAGAGCCTGTGACCTGCAGCAGATTGGTATGATCAACCACCTCAGGTCCAAGTGATGTGTTACCAGTTTGGGTTAGAGTTTATATTGTAGTTATTTCAGTAAATTGAAGAGCATTATTAAAAAAAAATAATCTGTATGCCATCTGAGTTAAGATGGCTTTGTATGCTATGTATTTTGTCTTCAGAAGTGAAAGTACAGGTGTAAGCCCTGTCTTCCTTTCTGCTTGTAGTAGAGTACCAAACTCGTTCAAATAATAGTAAAAAGAAACTGTTTCCACTCTTTTCATACAATAGGAGAGCACATGAATTTACTTATCTCCTTTGAAATTATGGGAGTAAGAATGTGAATCTGAAACTCAAGTGTTGAGCACCTGCATGACGTTTACATACGGATTGTTTCTGGGTAGATTTTCCTGTGCTGACGCAAACTGTGGCTTTTTTGAATACTCAAGTTCTGAGTGGCTCCTTTCTCATTTCTCCACCTTACATATAATCTTATGAATGATTATTTAAATTTTTTTTTAAACATCAGATAAGTGTTCAGATTTTGTAGGAGAGAGGGAGACTTAAGTATGGTTTTCTTGATGCATGTGCTATTGTAGTAGGTTGTGGCAGATTTAATTCTCTGTTGCATCACGCGCTAGAGTATTCCAGTTAATTGCTTTCTGGAATTTACTTTTTGGAGTAACTTTCTGAAAGCGTTCCTGAACCACTTATGACCACCTCTTACAGAAGGCTGATGGTTATCGTATGCAAGCATGACACAATTAAGGAAATACACCTTCCTATCACTTTCTTATTTTATTGAAATCAAAATCTTTCTCTATAAGAAGAAAATAATTTACGTACTTCGCAATGCACTGCAGGCACTTGAGAATTCTTTTCTTTATTCAGAATTAGTATTAGTCTTGTGCCAATCGCTTTACATATTTTATCTGATAACCTTTCCAACTCAATGTCTATGTAAAAGGCAGAACAAATTTTCATGTATGTTCCTTGCTAGTAGGGAAGAGGTGTATTAAATGTCCTTAAAACTGTTTCGGTACTCTTAATGTTTTACAGTGATGAGATACAGTTATACTTTATAAAGTGTTTATGATAACTGGAGTATGGAGATTGGAGACAATGCATTTAGAAAGCATAATGTACTCATTATTAACTAATTTCTACTCTGTTGATCTCATGCCAAATTAAAAAAAAATTCCAAATATATTTGCGTATTTCAGTACAAGTCATCAGCATGTTATGGTCTTAAGTTAATTTCCATTGATTTTACATCTGAATCACCTTTTAAGAATGCTGTACAGCATTGGAAAAGCTGGGCAATTATTCTTAATCGCCCAACACCCACATATCCTGTACCTCCTAACAAATTGCAGGGGAAAAAAGTGATAAGCAGTAATAGTACAGTGCTTCCAGAGAATTCCATAAAATTTTGAGTACTAGCACAGCCTATTGAAATGTAAATCCAGAATACCAGATGTATACAGTTAAAATGGTTCCTGTTTGCTGTTTTCATAAAACAGTATTTATTATCTAGGGAATAACTGGAGCAAGGCATCTTCCAGGACAGACTCAGAAACATAGTCCATCTTCTGGGTTTTTTTTCTCTCTCTTAAGCTGCCCACCTAGCTTCTTTGTGCAATACTTCACAAAACCAAGTCTGTGCTTCTAAAAACTAAATGTGTAAAGAAAAGGATGTAAAACTGCATGAAGTCTTGCTTTCTATCTAAGCATGCATCTCGAAATGAAGTAAACTACATAGCCTAGAATGGAGTTTGTACAATGGTCTTACTGTTCGTTGCTAGCTATGGGTCTTTTCAAAGCTTGTATGTGTGGTACAGTTTTTTTGTGGAAAGGGTTATCAAAACTATATCTGTAGGTGGACAATAAAGGTTGAGATCCCAGAAGCTGGATTTGGAGGAGTGCACGTGTGTGTAGCACATACGCCTTTCTCTAGGAAAAAGTATGAACTTCAGTACATCTCGCTGCATAAGTCTTGATTCTTCAGTGTTTCAGAAGCAATGCTTTTTGAGTTTGTTTCTTGGTGTTTTCTTTTTAAAGTAAGGAAATGCATCAGAGTCTGTGCTGCATGGCATTCTTAGTAACTTCTTTATTTAAGACTAACTGATTAAGGAATTAGAAGTCTTGTGTAACCTTGCATTTCATCCATAAAGAGCTAGAAAAACAAATAGATTTTGAATAAGTTTAAATAAAATGCATTAATTTTTTTTTTTTATGATTTCTGAGATCTAGGCTTGAAAAGGGTACATATAGATGCTTTCTTAAGGAGTAGTCCATTCAGACTCTAGAAATTCCCCAAATGTTTTCAAGCATACCAGCTCCTGTTATTGTTATGCCATATGCATCCATCATGCTTACTACACATTTTACTGGCTTCACAGGTAGCAGAATGCTTTCTGAAACTGTTTTCTTCAATAGTAATGTAAAATAAATAGGTTATCAATTGAGTTATCAAAACTATGGAAGTCTCATTAAGCTTCCAGTGTGATACAGTCTTGAGATTCTAAAACAGTGGTTGTCATTGTCTGGTTTTGCCTGGCTAAAATGCTGGGTTTTTGGTGGCAGCCAAACAGAATGGATGTGCACAAAACTGAGATTTGCCAAGTGCAAGTGTTGGCAAAAAGGATAAGCATATCTTATTAAAACAAAAATAGGTACCTAAAGATATGCAAAATACAATAACTGAACCGTGATGGGAAGAAGTGAAAAGGGCAATAAAAGCAGCCCTGCCCTCCTGTAAATCGCTGCAGGGTGGGTCTGGAGGTGCAGTGTTTTCCACAGAGCAGAGGGGCTGTTCTGCAAAGTCTTGGTTTAAAAAGTCAAGGAAGAAAAAACGGTTCTGGTGAACGTTACAAGAAACCAAGGCCTTTGCTGTAAGGCAGTGATCTACAAAAGATCAATTTGTGAAATTTGACATTTATTTTTTAGCTTTTATGGGTTCCAGAGCACTATGTGACACCATTACATGCATATGCGAAGAAACCTAAGCGTATTTTTAGAGAACAAAATGATTGTCTAGAAAATGTGTTTAAAAGGACACATGATACTGGCACTGGAACTCCCATCTGTTCTTGACCTGATGTTATGATGGAACATACAGCTGCTCTGACGAGTACATTAATCAACTGCACAGAAAACTTGACGTTGCATTGTTCCATAGGTACTTAGAGGTCCTATGCTTTGTGTAAGCATAGTTTACCACAGAGATGGATGAGGGGCAGGCTCATGGCTGTTTGCCCCCTTGAAGAGAAGATACTCAGAAGGGAGCAGACAGCTGAGAGTGAAAGACTGTGCAGGAGGTACATGTATGTGTGTCGACAATATAGTTTTATTGCAGCATGAATACTTCTCTATTTGTGGTTGTTTTTTTTTTACCCCACGTTCAGTTTGCAACAACATGTGTAGCTTTTCCCTTAGATAAAAATAAGGTGTAGAAAAAGAATACAAAACACAGTCACTCAGACCCATTCCCAGAACTTTAATGGGGGTAGTAGTAGTAAACTGAGTAGTTCAGCCTTCAAAAATGGCTTAACCTGCGTGCCAAATCATGATGCTCATCTGGATCTTTGTTTAGAAAATACAGCAGTGGAGTGTGCTGGGATATCGGTTAGGTAGTTGTGAAAGGCTTTTATGCATTCCTGGAGTTGAAATACAGGACTGGAAAATGATTGACTGCACTTTAGGCTGTCAGTGCTCTTAACCGTCTCGGAGACTTTATTTCTCTCTTGCTCAGTACAAAGAAGTTGCCTGCTGTCAAATTTGGGATGTTCCAGTATTCCTCAGCCTGCAGGATAAACAGGTGTACTGACAATAAAATGTGAGTTAAAGGTAATTCAGGGTCAATACCAGTCATTCAAATACTGTCATTTCACGTCTTTTTACGGTGGGTTTCAGCCAGACTCCTCCTGTTTGTTAAATCTGTGAACAGCTTAGACCTGTGTGTTGTAAACATTTGGTTAGTTAGTGTCAGTTTGCTGCAGTTACTCAAAGGTGAATAAATTGTATAAACATATTGATGTAATCTTTCCAACTAAAATTTAGTTTTCTTGATTTTTTTTTTTTACCAGCAACATCCAGTGCTTTGTCATTTAAACACTTACTGATGTTGCTTAATTTTACCAAATATGAATTCTCATTTGATTTAAAATTATTAAATATACTCTTGACAGCGAAGTAAGGTAAGGAAGAAATAAAATGAAATTAAATTCTACTGGATATACAAAATCAGTGTGACGTTCAGCAGAAGTTTCAGTTTTGACATTTCTGAAATCAACTCTGTTTCTCAAGATGCTGTGTATGCTTTCACTTGTGGTTCAGCTTAGCAGTGCTTTCTCTGAAACATTTTATTTTCTACAGAAGAAATCCTTTTTGAGAGGGATACACCTTGTATAACTGGAAACAGCTGAGAAGAATTAGAAGCCATTTTTAATGGTTCTCTTGTTTTCCAGAGCTTAAAGTATATCTAAACTACACCTACCCTCTGTCCCATCCTGACAACTACCTTAAAGTAGGAGGGGACTGACTGTAACATATGGGTGTAGGTTCTGGCATATGCTAGAAAAATTTTCACTGACCTAACTGTCCTAAAATATTTCTATCCCTCAGTTGTGCTGACATACACCTGCAGACACATATCCATCTGTAAGGCTGCAGGGTAAGTTGAGGTAGTGAAATGCAGTTTTTTCTTTTTTTGTTTGTTGGCTTTGTTGTGGCTTGTGGTGTTGTTGTGGTGTTGTTTTTTTTTTTTTGTTTGTTTGTTTTTTTTTAACTAGAAGCAGTTCTATGGGCATCACTGCGGGAGCAGGGGATTCCCAAGGGGGGCAAGGAGAAGAGGTGGATGTGGGAGTGTCAGGCTGTTTCTGTAGCTGAAGAAAAATATGTTAACTTTTTAGGCCATCAGTGCTGCAGGTTCAAGAGATCAGCCTTTGAATTCACTTCAGCATGGCGTCGCTGAGGATGATATTTGGCTCTCAGCACAGTTAATTTATCTCAATCTGAAAGCTGTTGGTTTTGTGATACAGATTCTACAGAACTTCGTGTAAAACAATGTGCGATACAAAACCTCCTTTCCACTAGAAGGAAGCAAGCGTTGAATGTTTTGAGCCTCATGGAAAGAATTGGCCTCAAGAAACCCAGAGGAATTGGCTAGCATGTGTGATCATTTAAGGCTTTGGAAAATTTACAGTAAAATTAATCTTATTTCTACTGGTATAGAGGAATTTATAAAAATACCCCTGCTTTGGGCATGATCTTTTGAAACTGGGCAGGGTAGTTGCAGTGATGTAAAACAGTGGGTTGGAAAAAAAAAGCAGCTAACAAGCCTTGGTGGGTGGAAGGCAGCTATCAACAGCAGAGAGAGCAAATGAACATTGCTGATGTTCCCTCCTGCTGTGAGGCAAACATTGCCTTCCAACTCAGCCGGGCTGTGAATTTCTTTCCTAGTGCGGAGATTTCTTTTTTTATCTCTTGTGTTTTCAAATGTGTGAATGGGAAGGTAAGAGATTTTCCTATTTTTCCCCCACCTTTCTTTTTGCACCCCTTAAGGACCGGACCTAAGGATGTATGTAAGCTCTCCCTTTGGTTTTCAGCCGTGAGGCATCCACTGTGCTTGACCCATATGCTGGAAGTAAAAAGTAGTAGAAAACTCAGATGTATCCAGATGCCCCTTCTTGCAAAGTCAAGCGAAGTTTTGACTTAGAAAAGAAAGCCTGGAAAATCAATTGGCAAATCAGCACACTTTGTAAGTGCATTTTTTTAATCTCGTGTCCCTCCATCACAGTAGAACTTCATTACTTCTACCTAACCTGTTTCTGTAGAAATCTGGCAATTTGGAACACTTACAAACTATTTGTCACAGTTGAAATACAGCATGCTGAAATATATATATACACATATAAGCATGCAGATAAAGAAAAAAAAAACAACGTAAAAATAAAATCATAGTTAGTTCACAACGATCTCTAAATATAATTAAATCAGTGGTTTGTAAAAGGGCTTTTTATTTTATACAGTTACGTTTTATTACTTTAACTGCAAGATAAACTGCCTTTTAAATTACAATGAAAAAGCTATTATTAAGTAGAATAATAACATCGATGCAATTTTTAAAACCTCAGCTTCCAAATATTTATTCCCGTGGTTAATAACATTCTGTGTGTGCTGAGTTCAGCATTAAAATTATTTAATCTAAACAAGCTGAGAAGCTATAAGTATGCAGTACCAAGTACAAGAAATTAATTTTAAAAAAAACCCTAACTACTATGTGTTTTACTGTAGCTAAGCTATTATAATTTGTCCTTACGGAAAATAAAACAAAAGTATGCAGTACAGTCTATTATATAATCTTTTTTTTTTGTTTTAGATGCACTTAAAAGGATAAAGCACTAAATACTACTGTCTGAATTGTAAGCACATCGAAACACATTGCTCTAAGCTGTGGGATTGTACTTCTGCACTATTGTTTAAAGATCGACATTATTCATTATTTTGGATTTTGTCTTTTTTTGGTAAAATACAAATTGGATAGTCCAGGGATGCACTTTAGCAATATGAAGTTGGTTTATGACAAATCTACAAAGGCTGAATGTGCAAACTTTGGCCCTGTCTTTGTGTCATGCTGATAACCAAAACGATGTACCACTGTTGTGACATTCTAGTGTTATGGTGGTGGAGGGCTTTAAAATAGAAATACATGATTACACCTCTGTGTAATCCATCTTGTTGCTGAATTATGGGAGTAGGAGATACTCAAGCTGGTTTAGTCTCCACCTAAGAAATACATTCAGCAGTGTAAAACCACTGGATAGTGCAAAGCAGTGATGCTATACGTCTAGCTACCAAGGTGAAGGGTATAGTTGAGGAGAAGGGCAAGCACAAGTTGTAACTACTTGCTGGCAAGCAACATTCAAGACTTCCACGTTGCTGTTTGCCTCGGTACAGTGACGCCCTGTCCAGGTTTAAGGCACCTGGCTTACCCTTGCGTGGGATTTACAAATCTATAGGAAAGGAGACAGACTGGGAAAAGTCTCTACGCAGGAGCTACCCCAGCTCACCGTCCAGACTGTGAGTAGAAACGCGTTTCCCCTGGCCTATAAACGTTGGTGTTGGGATGAGAATTGAGGGGACGAGAATTGAGGGGACTTGTTTGCTGTGGCAGGGGAAGCGGTAATGTCCTTGGATGAAGTGTCTAGGCAAGTGGGAGCTGTAATATGTGAAATAACTGCTTAAACGTTTAAAGATGGGTTAAATCAATTGGAATCTGTCTGTCAAAGCTCCTGGAGCATTCTGAGATGGTCCCTGCATATTTGATCTTGGTCTTTTGTTCCGCTTGCCTCCTATAAGAGCTGTATCTTGCTCCAGTAAAGGTTTCAGTTCCAGGAAAAATCAAACTGCTAATGCAATAATAAGATCAGTAGTTTCCTGAAAGGAATGTCAATCGTTTTATTATCTATTAGGCACTGGTCGTCTGGCAATCTCAACAAAATTTTTGAATCCCATTCCATCAGAAGGACACATACTGCTTTTAGAGATTAATTATTGGAACTAAGCTACATAAAATGACATGCGTATCTTGCGAGGTTGTTGCATTACTAAATACAATAATTAGGGAAAATGAACAATCTCTGATAGTAATAAACTTCTAATGGGTTTTCTCTTCTCATGCCAATAAGTATTTAAAGTAGAGTCAAAGTGCAATTACTACCATCTTCCTTGAGTGTTTTATGTGAGGAGTCCCTTTTTTATCATGCTTTGTAAATGAAAATAGTATGCTGCTTGAACATTCACATGAAAGAATGGTAAAGGTTATTCAGTCTGTATTTATTTGTTCATTGGTTTACAAATATGTAAACCAAATGTGGTATTTGTCACCTAGGCCTATTGATCTGTCAGTCTATTCGAACAGATTGTGAAGAAAAGGATGTGCATCTTTAATAAAGATTATTCATGTGAGTAAGGTTATACCAAATTTGATGTGCTGGACTGGTATCTTCATTGTTTCATCCTGATTTTCCAGATTTTCCACTGTTTTCCCACTTGCCAAATGTTCTTAGTGCATTTCTGTACTGCAGAGACTGCTACTACCACTGTTTTCCCACTTGCCAAATGTTCTTAATGCATTTCTGTACTGCAGAGACTACTACTATACATGCCGTGATTCAGTGTGGGATACTCTCATTTGATGTTTCATTCATTAGGATGTGTGTTCCATCCTCCCTTCACCCTACCCTCTGCCTGTCACCTCTCATTTTTTAAATATTCTTGGAAGATGCCTGGATTTTTTCCAGTTCCCAGCGGAAGATTTTTTTTTTTTTCAAAAATACAATCTGCATGGTGCGTTTGTACTTTGCTGAAAGACTGAGCATAGAACATTTTTTTTCAGCATGTGAGACTAACATAAAAACCCAATTACCTGGGGAGGCAGGGAGGGGAGAGGAGAGGAAGCAAAAAAGATATAACTGGTTAACCTTGTGAATAGAAACAAAAGCAAACTCAGTCCATATGTGGGTTCAGTGCCACCCTCCCCCAAGAAAACTTTTTAGCCATAAGTATCTTTAACAATAGAAGAAAGAATGCTTCATCGCGCAGATCTGATAGGAGGATGGGTTAGCTTCTTGTAGTGCAAGTGCACTGCTTTGTCTGAACTCCACCGGCACAACAAGGTAAGTTGAACTGGTGTTGTGCTGTTTTATAGGTCTGGGGTTTTTTGTTCGATTTAAGAATGTAAAAGAGAAGTTGCTGTAAAGATACTACCTATATATACACCTATGTTTATGTATACATATATATGTATACATTTACACATCTTTTCAACAAAGTACTAGACAATTTTTCTGTGGGAACATTGTAGGGAGAAGCATCAAAAAGCTTGGGTCGGGCAGGGTGTTTTCCAGACCCTTTGGAAGTCATGCATATGTTAAGCTGTCTTATTGAATGGAGAAGGTGTTTAGGCAACAGAGTATGAAGAAGGCAAAAGACAAGGGAATGATCCAGTCTTACAGAAAGAAAAGGCTATAGGGACTCAGTGACATACTGTGCAAAGACAGCGTCATTCTCTTTCTTCCTATGAGTACTATTAAGTGGGAGATCTCTTCTCCTTAGCAGATGCCTTAGCAGAGTGGTGTTGGGAAGAAAAATTGGGGAAGATTTTGTGTACTCACAACGGGTAGTCATGGTATTGTGGGAGGGAGGGAAGAAGATGAAAAAATGTGTTATTCAAAGGTGGTAAAATAAAAAGTGACATGAAGATATGGGGCAGCAAGAGTTACTGGAAAGAGCAACTCCATCATGGCTTTCTGAGTGCTTGTCCTACTGTTCTTCCATTTTTAACAAGCCATGCATAATTTTGGATATTCTGTTTCCTTTTGTTTTCTTTCTCTTCTGTGCCAGCTTTGCTTTAAAAGTATTTCTGTTATTCCTCTTGCAGTTTTGCATAACTTCATGATGAACCTCGGTAGATGAACCCAGTGATGGTATCCGAAATTGTGGCAGTATGTCCCGCGTATAGACTCTTACCTTCATGTGCATGTACTCGTGCATATGCTGTGCCTAAGGACTTCACTCCTCTTCAGGTGCATATAAAAGTAGACTGCTCTGTCCCTGAATAATTGGCATCTCTCCCAGTCACTAGGGTATTCTGTGATGAGACCATATGCATATTTGTAGTTTAACTTTCAAAAATTAAGTGATGTAGGAGCCTAATTTTATGAGTTTCATTTCAGTCTGGCATGGTATAGTAGAAAATTAGCTGAAGTGCTGGGTAACCTCTTGTGTTTTCTAGCACTCTTTAGGCTGTAGCTGAGATGTGCAGCTTTGGGATGTGGTCAGGCTTTTCTCGTGAGCGGTTTCTGGGCTTGCTCAGGGAAATGCCTTAAACTCAGGAAAGCCCTCCCCTGCTTGGCAGTCCTGCTGTCGGCCACCCCCATGAGAAAGTCACACGCGGGAACAATTCTTGGTTTCTCGGCCAGTGAAACGAAAGGACTTCCCTCAGCACCACCTTTCCTTTGAGTGACAAGTATATGTCTTGTTACCTACAATTTCTTCTGTATCATTTTCTGTTTAAACGGATCTAGCTACTTGGACCTTTCATCATACAGATTTGTACATTGAACCGGTTTTTAAAGCTCAAATGTGTTTGTGGGTAATTCACAAATGGATGGAGAGTTGTCTTTTAGTTTTCAGCTGTGAAAATACTAACACAGAATTCACCAGTCTCACTGTAGAACTTAAAATGTAAATCAGCTTGAATCAATGACCTGCTGAATATTGCAACACAAAGAAAACCTTTTTGAGCTAGGCAAGGGAAATTGAATGCTATGATTTGATACAGGATCCGTGCCAAGGTCTCTGCTGAGATGAGATGAGTTTTTTGGCAACCAGTTAGGAAAAGAAGGAAAAGGTGATTATGTTTATTGAACTTTACTTTTGCATTCATGTGGCTGAGAAGACTCTTCCACTCCTCCCCTTTTCTATAGCACTGTGTGGATAGATGTTAGCCCACATACAGGTTTTGTTTTAAAATAAACGGAGATGGTCTTGTTAATTATGTATATTTTGTTAATTTATACAGAGAATTTCAGGAAAGCCAAAGCTATTACAAAATGGGCTTTTCCAAAATGGATCTGAGTAGTTACAAAAAGTTGTTTGCAGCAAATATTTTGTTCTTTGTTAACAGTAGTTAAAAGAGTTTGTTTACAATATTTGATCTCTTACACAAGGCAAGAAGGGTCTGTGAGTCTATTGGCCCGTAGTGAAATGGGGATTACTGTTCGACATCTGGGGAAGGGCCATGAATTCCAACTGGTTCAAGGAGTGTGTTTTCCACCTGTATAAACGAATTCTGGAAAGATATAGTTCAGCTAATAATAACAAAGAACTTAGATCTGATAAAAGCAATGCTAGCAAGAAGAGAAGGTCTTGTTCTTGAACGTACTTGAGTTTAGCATCGTAGGACAATTATTTTGAAAGTCAGCTGCAGCTGGCTTCTGTTAGGGTTTGTGCAGATGGACCAGCGATAGCAAACCCACTGCTGTGCGTAATTGGCACGGTAATTTAGAGAGCTGTTCTTGATGGCTGGCCAGGGTTTGGCAACAGATAACTGGCAGGTGTTGGCGTCGGGGAAGCAGTACGCCGACAGTGACCACTGCTAGGTGTGTTATAGCGCTTCATTGTAGTAAGTTTATTGTTGGTGTAGGGGCCAAAGCAATACACTTGCTTGCTGCTCAAGTCCACTTCCCTCCTTCACCTCACCTTCCCCCGCCTCCCCCCCCAAATTATGGCTAAGACTGTCATAATTTCCAGCTACTGCAAATGAAAACCTTGACCAGGGTGGTGTTACGCTTTATTCTACTCTTGTGTAAAGCTCTAGGCTATAGCTTAAATATTTTAAAATGGATTTAGATAGATTTTTGTTCAGACTCTGACTTACTCAGTTTTGGTTTGTTTGTTTATTTATTTATTTGTGATCCCCTCCTCTTTTCGCCCTTGGGCCTTTGCTGGCAGGGAGAGGGTTCCTATGAAGCTGGCATGTAAAGGGCTAACACTGAGCAATTCTCACTTAGGGATATTCAGATCTTAAATTCTAATTGCAGTCAACACAAAACATAGAGATAAAGATATCAAAAATGGCATCTTTGTTTTATGAATACTTATGTCACAGGTTATTCTTTGCTCATCATTCCCTTTTCATATATAATGTTGCAGTTGACAATATTTACTGTGAAGAAATCTAATAATCTGTATTTCATGATGAATTCCATTTAAAGCCATGGCGTGGAGTAAAATCAGTTTAGATTTTCATATACTCGTTGGAGAGATCCGCTAAAAGCCCTTAGCACCCATGACACAATTCTTCAGACTTGTGAGGCTGGGTATTATCTGAATTACCCAGGGTAGGAGCCTACACTCCCACACTCTGTGGCTGTTCTTCAGTGTGCACTCAGATAGGAGTGCTGCATGGTGTTCAGGGGAAAAAGAGTAAACTAAAGTGCGGAGAGAAACAATACGGCAGAGAATTAAAAAAAGAGAGCGAGGGGGAGGGAGATGAGCTGTTTTTTTTAAAAAAACAGTTTTGTAAGGGAAAAAGTCTGTCGAGAACTTGGTGATTGTTGTGTGTCTGCCTTTAACTGACTTGGTTCTTTGACAGACAAATTTTCTTAAGTATTTAGAAGGGAGAATGGAAAGGAAAAAAAACCCCACAATTTCTTTTTCTTTTTTTTTTTTACTTGCAGCATTTCAAACTTCAGTCTGACTTAAAGTCATGTCTTTGCAGTAGAACTAAATTTAAGATGAGCAGATACAGAGACAATAAATAACTGCATCTAACTGGAGGTGCCAAAAAGGGGAGTCATGCTGCCCATGTAGTCAGTAGGAAGAAGGAACTATTTCCAGGGAAGACTTGAAGCAAAAGCCCCTCAGGCGTGCAAGCAAACAGAAACCTGTCAGTACAGAGCTGGATGGCAAAGGAGGGATGTGCTTCAGGCAGAGGGAAGGGAGCAGAGGAGGAATGGCTCACGAGGAGGTTGGTGGGCTGAGAGGAGGGCCTGGTGCCCCTGTGGCGAAGGAACGGGACAGGTCAAGCTGGTGGATGGGTCTTCTGATGCTTCGCTTGCCACCAGTCTCTTTTGGGACACTAGTAGTCATTGCTCGTCACTGTTGCCAAGGTGTTATAGTATTAATAAAACCTCTGAATAGGGGCAGAGGGGAATTTCAAGCAGCTGTTGGCATTTCAATGGCTGTTTTACATGTCGGGCAGGAGCATTTCACTGTGCAGCTTACAGTCCTGGTCTCTGGGTGCATACCCTGGCTGTATTGCCTGATAAAGACTTGGGCTAACACTGTTCTCTTATGCCTCATGGTTTGCTTTGAAAGAAACGTAGGAGCATGGCTGTGGAAGGAAGCCTGGTTTGCTATAGGAGGTCACTGAGGTTGCATGACTTAGGGTAACGCTGGTATGCCTCGGAGGCTACCTTGTTCACAAAGCCTGTGCAACCATTGAAAGTAAGGCCAGAACTGGACCACTGAATGTACTTGTTTATCTCCAAAAAAATTGCGTGTATCCCTGTTGTCCTGGGTTTGGCTAAAATAGGACCAATTCTCTTTTCAGTAGATTTTCTGTCAGTTAAGCTTTTTCTAAGTAACTGCACTTTCTGAAGCTGACTACATGATTTTCAGACAGTGTCTGCTTTTATGATGGCCCTTGATGTTTGTAGTTGTTGCTAAAGCAGTGGGATTGTTACACAGAAAGGCCCGTGTGTGTGTGTTCCTGTGGGAACCAGAGTCACCGCAAGCTCTCGTGTGGGCCGTGGGTGGGGAGGCAGAAGAGAGTCACACCTGCAGGAAGCTGCGGATGGGACAGGTGACCAGGAACTGAGCGATGAAGTATTCCATCCCATCATACATGTCATACTCAGTATAAAGCTTAAGTATTACGGGGGTCAGCCCTCTTTGTTTAATGGCAGGCATCCCTGTGGGACTCTTCTCGCTCTCCTGCCTCCGACTCTGATCCGTGCATCCCTGAATCCCGTTCCTGTCTGCTGCAGAGTCCAGTTCAGGACATCCAAGTGCCTGCCCTGTGGGTCAGCGATGTGAGCCGCCGTGGCTCATGATCCCGTGATCATCATTGGGAAACTCAACATTGGTTTTGTATATTTTTATTTCTATTATTAGTAGTGTTAGTATTAAAATAGTATTTTCATTGTTATTGTTTTGATTTTCCAACCTATAAGTCCCTCTCCCTTTTCTCCTCTCCTTCCCCTTCTGGGAAAGGAAGGGATTAATCGAGAGTGTCTGTTACCCACCTTAAGTGCCAGCCCAGCCTTAAACGGTGACACTTGTGATGACAGCTGTTGTATTCTGCATTAGCGAAGAAGCTTTTTAGTAGTGAGAGAATGAATTCTTTGCTTAGCTTCATTGTCGGCTTTAGGGCTCAGGCCTCCAGCTTGATGACTAGATAGACAGCTGTGTTGCTGTGGGATTTGACTGATATATATGAGGCTGAAAATTTCTGCTTACCCAGGACCACTCAGATTGTTACTAGCTTGCTTTGTTCTAAACGTCCAGAGCTACAGGGGAGTGAAAGTTCAATGGCTAGGTCAGATGGGCTGAAACCTGCCTCCGAGGCCTAAACTCTGTTGTTTCATAAAACCATTTTAATCCATTTTGATTTTTATTTTTTTTTTTTTTTTTGGCTACAGTTTACTTTCTAACAGGCGGAATGAAAACTCTCTAGTTCTAAGAAACATGAAAAAAGTAGGTCATGAGGCAATACAGCGAAGTCTGATCATTATATGACCCAAACATGATTTGCTTTGTATTTTTCTGTTGTATTAGAGCTTTCATGACTCGGTTTGACAAGGTCACTACTTTGTGCTGGAACGTGTAGTGAACACTAACAGTATTTCTAAGATGTTAGAGAAATTTTATCTTACGCTTCTGGTCCAGTCCTTCAGTTAGGACAAGTGATCAAACCAAGTTACATTTGCAAACAATGCATTTCAGTCAGCACAAAAAAAAACAGATCTGGCAGACACTACACTTGAGTAGGTAGTGGTAGTAGGTAGTGGCCATCCATCCATGGCTGGATGAGGATTTTGAGGTTTAGCAATCCATGTTAAGCTTTTGGAGTTGAGCACGTAGAAAGGAATGCATTCCCTGAGAACAATAAAATCTTAGAGGAATATTACAATAATAATTTATGAATGAAATAAAAATGGCAGTGGGATAGTTGTGGGAGTAATATGATCTACCTCAGAAAACGAAATATTTGCTAATGGATAGTATGATACTGAGGATATGTTAAAGTTTTGAATTGGACTGTGTGTAGGTTGCACGGTCAGATATATTTAATCTATTTAATAAGACATTGGTTAGGTTGAGCCTTTCAGATGACAGGAATTCTGATAAGGTAGTTTGGAGGTGGCTCAATGTGGGCATGAGGTAGGTTAGTGCTTGCTTTGGTAGGATGTCTCACAGTGTAGCTACATAAGTTGTGTAAATGAGAAAAAGGTACGTTTGAAGAATGTTTCGGGAAAACATTACCCAAGATGATATCCCACACCATTTGTTAGTCACCTTGTTTTATCAAGCTAAGGATATTCGGAAAAAGAGCATCACAATGTTTTGTTCTAGGGAAATGTGGTAGCAAAGGATTATATTTACCTATTAATTTCTTCTTAAGGCAATCTGATTTTTTTTTCTGGGATAGATTAAACTCTGCCCAGCCAAGTAAGCTTCCAAAACATAACCGTAATTAATTGAATCTTATCTAACTCCAATTAACCTAATGGTCAGTGTGGGAAATGTATTTTTATTGATCATAATAATGACAGAGAATAGCTTTTTAATGTATGCTAACCTGGTGATTGTAGGGTGGACACACATTATGGTATGCTCCATCATTTTTTCCTTTCCAGGACAGTCTCTAAAGCACTTTAATTATTACTTTAAACTTGGTAAGTTGTTTTCTAGGCATATACCTTTAGATAGCATGCTGTCTCAATTTCTGTTTCTTATTCATGTGTATTTATTATACTTCATATCATGATTAAATATAAAAGGCAAATTCTTCAGTGGTTCTAGCAATAATTCTCTACCAAAATAATAGTTTTCTAGAGGATACTTAATTTCCTCTTTCTAGTTATGCAACACCAAAGGGTAAACCTCCCACTGGTTAATTTATGTGCAAAAACGGCTTCAGTTTACATGTTAAGTGATGCTTTAGCACTCAAGGCTAAATTAATACTAATCATGTTTGTGTAACTATTGACAATTGTTATGACCTCTGGCTTAGTCTTTAAAGAGATGCATATGTTTAATCTTCAGTAGTAGATTTTAGTTGTCTGTAATTAACATTAAGAATGAATTATAAGCCAGTGGGGAGGAATACGCAGGAGAACAGAGCTAGTGACACTTGCCTTTCCCCGTGGATGGAAGGGTGAAGGATAAGGGTTAGCTCTGGGTGGTGACCTGGTTACATTTTCAAAGGAATTTCTTAATTTTTAAAAAATGGAAAAAAAACCCAAACCCAGGTTGAAATTTCTCTCTCATCCGAAGCAGTCAGTGAAGTTCTTTGTGAACTGGGTAGCCAAAATAGTTATCTCATGTAAGTCTCTGTTAATTTATTCTGAAGCAAGGCTCAATTTTCATACATCTTTTCCAGGTGTCTGTGGGGAAGTTCTCTGGATTCATATTGATGAGAGAGAACAACTATTTCATAATAATAGCAAAAATTACACTGAAGAACAGTTCTCATTCCATGTATGGTGGAACAATAATCCCACTTTGAGTTTTTACTAGCCACTTGACCACGTTTCCTAATCGATCCAGATAATTTTCCTCAAAAAGTGTATGTAAGCATTTCTATCCCTGTTAGCCAATCATACAGACACTAGTTATTAAGAAAATAGAGCTAACTCAATACTATAAAATATCTCTAAATCATTAGATGTATGAAAATGTAATGGTCTTAACATCACAGCCTTCATACATTTCAGATGAGAGTTTTTCTTAAAGCATTACTATTGTTTTAACAATTTCTTGTGAAGTCATTGATTTTTATGTTGCTTCAGGGAAGGTGCAGTTTATTACTGTTAATTATGTTTCCGTGATTACATGAAAGGTTCCTTGTTGCCACCAATTAATTAACCCATCAGAAAGTATCCTTCCTTTTAGAATAGATGATGAGGTTTGTTTTTTTTTTATAGTGTTTATCTGACATCTCTAGTTGTCATGTGGAGCAAGCTTTCTGATACGAATATTCTGGAAATCATCTTTTGCTTCATTTTCCTGTAAAAGTCATCTTCAAGTTAGTCTCAGCACAGTAAGGTGTTGGGGAAATTTTTTGCTTGGTTGATCTTTACAGTGTCTGCATCTGCAGTGGGATCTTAGTCCGTGCCTGGGTTCGTGTTGTTGTACATGGTTATCAGTTGAATCAGCAAGCTTATTGTCTTAGTACATTTGGGGGGGGACACGGGGGCAGTCAGGGAGACAAAACCTTCAGTGCCTCTCTGTTCCTGTTGACATCTTCAGGATCTCAGCTGGAAATGTGGGCTTGTCTTGTGTATGCATGGTTAGTGTTGCAGCATTCCTAGTCTTTCTAGATTCTCCTTGCGATAACTTCCAGGACTTTCTGTTCTTCCAACTGATCTTCATAATAATGCTTCCCCATGCAGTTCTGCTTTTGTAAAACTTCTTCCTGCTGTTCTCCCCATGTTCTCTTTTGTCACCTGCCTCGTTGCCTGGTTGTCTGATGCTGCTCCATACCTTTTGTGCTGACTCATGTTATTTGTCACACTACTGATAGGTTATGTGATAAAGTGCATCTCCACACCTATGAAGGGGCTCAAAGACAGGAGCATGAGGAGGGATCCCAAATAATACCCTACTGGGCTGCTCCCAGGCCATCACAGTGGCCATCAGCCCATCCAGGGCCTGTCTGCACAAGCCCAGAGGAGCACGGGAATGCCCAGTGACAGGTGGGAACCCAAATCAAGGACTCCTGAGGAACAACCGCCTTGTCTCAGCCCCTCCTCAGGCTATCTCAGCTGAGCCGCCATCCCCTGTGTCCAGGCATGAAACCCGTCATGATGAGTTAGTGGGAGCAGCTTTGCAAATCACCTTTCACGCCTAGGGGTGGGACACATTGTGGGATGCAGGGGAAAAGTGGTTTGAGATCACACAGGATTTATAGGGTGTTTAGGGCAGGAATCAGCGGTAGGAAAAGGGAGGGGGTTAGGTGGTTTGGGGAGGAACAAGAGTGGGAAAATGAGGGAGGGATAAAGGATTAAAAGAGGCCATCGCATGTAAATAGTTTGGTCAGTACTCTTGTTTGGCCTTGCCCTGCACCTGATAACCGCAGTCTGTCCTTCTTGTTAAATTTCCTTCCAGGCCTTCCCTGGGTAGGGACGCTCTCTGCTGTGTGGGCAGGGGGTTCTGCCTACAGCAGCTGGAGCCAGACCGTGGGGCGGAGGACCCGTGGGTGCATGGTGCCAGCGACCTGTGTGAGCAATAGTGACAATCAAGTCAGATGAGTTGGTGAGTGGGAGAAGTGACCAGGGAGCAAGACGGTGAGTGGGTCTGTAGGGCTGACTCCAAGTGTGAGAGCACATGGGCACTTCTAGGGCAAGAGCACGGGGGGATAAGCTTTTGGGACCTGAAAAATTCCTGGCCCAGCTCTGTGTGTGTGTTCCTGTCTATGTGACAGTGTCTCCATGTGTGTGTGCCTGTCTATGTGACAGTCTCTATGTGACAGTGGCTGGATGTGTGTGTGCCTGTCTATACCAGCAACTGGAGTAGGGCTATGGCTTTTGGGGCTCACATGTCTGGGTGGCAGGAACTGGGGAACCTGGGCTCCAGGGGCCAGCTATGGGGCACACTGTGTGTCTGAGCCCTGCTGCTGGAGCAATCCGCCTTCAACACGTCAATGTATATATTTATATTCTCACTGGTAGTTCTTCATCCTGTCTAGCCAGAGGGGAGCAGGATGAGGGTGCTGGTGCTATGTTTGTGTGAGTGCTCTGTGTGTCTGTGACCTGTGTGTATAGGGGCGTGTGTGTATAGAGGGGGGTGCATATAGGTGTGCGCTTTTGTGTGTGTTTGTACCTGCCAGGAATGTTGCTTCAGCCTCGCTACCAGCTGGACTCAGGAACATGGAGCAGCATCAACCTCACCTCTCTCGGGCTGTTGGATCCAGCAGAAACGACAGATTTCTCCTGACAGCTCCCACTGTTCCACTGGAAATGAAGCCTGTTTATGTGATCAGACTTTTTTTGTAGACATCTGGAAATGTTCCTGTTACAACTCACTCTCTACTTTTTTTTTTTTTTTCCTCCTTCCAAATAAACTAGTAAACCCTTATATATTTCAAGAATGTATCATCAAGCCCGTTTACTCTGGCCAAATGGGTATTTTTTTTTTTTTTTTGACAGAAAAATTGATTTTCTGTAGAGCTAGTAATACCATTATATGCTACCACTGAAATGCAGTCATGGTGATGACGTCGTTGCATGTAATTGCATAACATGATTCTGTATTAGCTAATGTCAGGATACATGTTTTGTTAGTTAATCTGGTTAAAGGCTAATCACAACAAGCACAAAGACCCAGTAAGGATCAGAGGAACAATGACAGGCCAGGATACTCCAGTATAATCAGTGAAAACTGAAAGGAGCACATTGAATTTGCTCCTCGACAAAACTATCAAAGGCAAATGATTTAGACCATTGTAGTTGCTGTGAAATGCACAGAGGTGAGTCAAGGAAGAAAATCTCTGAAAGGCTATGAAATGCAAAAGGTTATTGCCTCTCAGGGGCTTAGAACTTAAAAAGGGAAGAGAATTTGGGGATTGTGTAAAACATGCAATGTTTTAAGGTGATTGTGGTGGGGTATGAAACTTTACTGTGGGACTGAAGGTGGGGAGGGATCGAGGTGGACTAGTGGGTCCATCTGGAACAAGTGTGGGGAAAATAGAGAGGTGAATGAGGTAAAAGAAGCTGGTTGAGTGCATACAGGTTGCTGGTTAGTACACCTGCCTGACTGAGCTTGACTACCACAGTCTGTCCTATGTTGTTCTTAAATCTTGTTTCTAACCATCCTCCGTGCAGGTTGTGCAATCTCTGTTAGGTGTGTGGGTGAATGCCAGCAAACTGCAAGTTGGACTTGTCCTAAGGTAGGGTCAGAGGTCTGAGTGCCAGCAACAGCGGTGAGCCCAGACCTCGGAGACTCGAGGTCTCAACTGCTGGAGGAGCCCAACAGATGTGGGAGCCAGCTACTGACCAGAGCAAGGATCCATAACCAGCTAATGGGGTGATGGGTGATACCAAAGGGTTAAACAATTTAGTTAAATTAACAGAAAAACAGGCTCATTCTTTAGCCTGGCATCCCAAGGTTGGGAAGCATTGAGAAAACACAGAACAAATGGTGAAAAAGGGACACTTATCTAAGCTAGTAGGTAAGAATGCAAAAAAGAGACCTTCAAGAGAGGGAGTTCTAGACATGAAGGGAGCCAAGCTGATAAAACGTTACAACCCACAGACATCAACAATAAATTGGCTGAGAGCAGGACAAAGGTAATTGTGGTAGTGGGAGATCGTGACCTCTGACTCAAATGGCCCCCCTGTAAAAGGGCAAAACCCCGCTTGGGGAGCATTCACAGTTGATAGAAGGACTTCATCAGTGCTTAACTGAGGATGTGTACTAATTTACATTAGAAGCGAGAAACTTTTAACCAATCCTAAGTGTGAACAACAATGAATATGCAGTGTACTATGAATATGCAAATATTTTATTGTATATAATGTGTATCTTCATTTGGCTTGGTGTGCATGCCAGGAGGAGAGATTCCCCATGCACCCAGCGCTGCAATAAACCAGTGTCAGGTTTCTAAACTGTCATTTGGTTTAGAGAGTTTACTTGGTTACGATTTTCAGTAACACAGGCGATGTACATCTGTCGGATCCAGTGGTGGACTTGGTTCTGACCAGCCAGGCAGGAGAAGGGTCAGCCCATCTGTGCTACTCCTGCTTGTCAGAGCCTTCTACCTGCTATGGGTACCGCTAAAGGCACTGTTCTGCCTATGCTGATATGTGTGGCTGGCTGTATGTGTATATAAATGTATGTGTAAAAGTATATATTTATAGTGTGGGGCAGGCTGACTGGAAACACATGGGCAGCCTTGGTACTGGCTCCATCTGGGGACTTGGAACCGCTGCGGCCTTGCATCAACCCAGCTGTGGTGAGAGGAATCCTCCTGCATCCTGAAACCCGCCAGATTTGGCATCCTCTAATGCTATATCTTTCTGAAAGAAAACTAAGTAAATACATTCAAAACATGCGATCATTACAACTGGTAATTCCATTTTAATTTTAAATGTCTAATGCAGTATGTGCATGTACTACACGTTCATTTTGTTAAACTGAAACATGCTTTAGAATAAACACCGAAGTTTGGTACAGAGCAACAAGTACTGATGGGTTTTAACTTGCCTTACTGTGTAAATGGGCTCTGATTACTTTCCTATGCTGATTGCTAAGAGAAGACTTTCTGAATAGAAAACTCATGTAGACTTAATTCGGGAAAACACTACTGCAAAAATCGAACTTTGCTGACTGGAAAGTATAAAATGAGGATTCCTAGAGAGATAACAAATTACCTGAGAATAATTTGGCTAATCAGTGAGCCATTGAAAGTAGTGCTCCATACTTTAGTATTCTTAGAGCTTTTGTGGATGTTTATGTATTTTAATTGGAAAAAATACAGATTTTTGCCACCTGATGTTTTTACATGCTGCTTAGCTGTAGGATATGAATAGATTGCAATTTATGGACTAATAATCTAAATAATAACATAGCTATTAATTCAGTATTATTGTGAAAAGGAATGACACAACTTGAATGTACTGAGTATATTCCTGCCTGCCTTTCTCACAGAGTTGATAATTTGCATATGAAAATTATGTTGAATTACTGCTTGCAAAGGGTGAATTGACTGTGTAGGGGATAATGCTATTGCTTGATAATGGTGGTCTCTTTAGTCTGCCAAGCAAAGACATAGCAAGATCCACAGCTGGAAGTTTAAGTCAGTAAAATCCCAACTGGAAGGATGGTGAAAACTGCTGGCAGTGAGGGCAAGCAACCTTTGGAACAGATTACTAAAAGGCATGATAAATTTTTCATTTTCTTGTTTCGTGACTAGCTGTCTTTCTTGGGAATATCATCTGATTTGTCAGATGCTGAGATTATATGAAGATGTTTTGTATCTATGTAACGCTTAAGGTTGAGCTAATTCAAGAGAAGAAAATACCAACTCTGAGTGGTGTTGATCTTTGTCTAAAATGTCTGAACAACTACGAAGATACATAAAAGGCAGCTTAAAAAATTCAATGGGCTAGTGGGTCACAATGCAACAGTACTCTAACTTAAGTAACTTCTCATAGCCCGTATGGTCGTGGAGAGGCATACTTTGGTGATGGAATTTAACAGGTAGAGTATGCAACTGGTATATTTATCCCTTACTACTGGGACTTCCTGCTGAATTGGTGACTTCCATGTCATGGGCTGGAAGGTGAAAGGCCTGCTGTTGCTCACAACGTGGTTTTGGTCTTGCTTGTTCTGGGAAAGAGATTATTGCCTTGCATCAGTTACAAGATCATGGGTGTTGCTCAGACAAGCTAGGATGAAACAATGTGGTGACATTTGTCGAACTGCAATAATGTGCTGGAAAACTGCTTTTATGGCATCTAATCAACTTTCTGAGCGTTAAGTGGAGGAGGAGGACAAACTACTGTCGGTATGTTCTGCTGTTGGTCTCTGCTTTGGTCGTGGCCAAATGGCCATATGTAAAAACATCCATCAACGAGGGATGTAGCTCCTTTCAGGAGGAAAGTAAGTTTCTTTCATGTTTGTATCTTTAGGATACCTTGGCCAAGGTAAAGCTTTATTCAGTTCCAGTGTGATTTAGAGGGTAGCTGGATATCCGTATAAAATATACAGGCCTTTGGAGTAGAGCAGTTGATTCTATTAGAAATGGTCCAGCTTGCTTTTCAGATGGATGATGTGATGGATACTTTGCTAACCCAACATCACACATGAAGTATAGAGAACCTTGGTGTGAAATTGAAAGTTTGTGCTGTTTGGATCTGTTCAGTGTCAGCATACTAGTTTGGTACTTTTGTAAATGTTTAATATGTTTCTTGAGCAGTAGTTTGCATTTTTTCAGAATGAATCAAGAAAAAACAATGGTGATTAAGTTCCTTTTACTACAGTTAATAGAAATGACTAATATAAAATGACCACAGAGTTATTTTGGGTTTTTTTTTGATAAAATGAAGCACAAAAAATAGAGAATAAAAGCAAGTGCAGTACTTGTCAGAAATGGATGACAGAGGAACTGTAACAGGAGGAAATATTTCAGTTAAATTACGTGCTTGAAAACACATGGCTAATTGATGAGGGAGAGATACATCACTTACATTAATGTGGATCAATAATTGATCTTTGCAAAGAGGGGTAAGAGACAATCGTGTGCCATTAATGAGCAGGAATTAAATACAGTCAAGAAGTCAAAAGCATGCATCATCGAATATGAATAGTGAGAGTGAGTGATGAAACAAATCAGACTTCTATTCAACATGAAGTTTTGTGGTCTTGCTAATGGTGACTCCTTAGCTTCATCACGAGAGAAGAATAACCTTTCTGAAGAAATGAATGTGCCTTCATTTGAAAGCAGAAAATTAATGACACTTTAAAATTCAAAACAAATTCTTGTCTCTGAACCTAAAAAGTTATTTGTTATCTAATGCTTAAATGTATAAAAATGATGAATATAGCAGGTAGTTAGCAAAGAATTCTGGACAACTGTAACTAATGAAGCAAAATGCAATTGGTTTAAAGAAAGAAAAAAGAGGGAAGAGGAGAAGAGGTGAACTGGGAGGTTTAAGACTGACAGATGAGGAAATCCAGTGCAGATATTGAAAACGATGACATCTTCATCTCACTAGAGTTTTTCTGTTGTTGCACAAAGGGAAGACTGAAATGGCATAGATCCAAAGAAAGTCATACATGCGTCCTTTATGAATAATGAAGAATTGAAAACTTGAGACAAAACTCAGTGCCTAGACTAGTGAAGATTTTTAAGTGGATATCTCTGTAGAGGAACAGAAGGGAACAATCAGAAAAAAAGACAATTTTTAACACATCAATACATTAAGCAAGGAAAAGTTACTGACAGAAAAGCAAAAAGACAAGTTGTTACAGTACAATGAGAAGTAGAAATCATTATCTCATTTCCATGATTAGCAGTTCCAATATTTTTACTGTAAAACATGGTGTACATTTAAAATTTTACAACAGGCGTAACAGTGTGTGACTTGGAAGGTCAAGCGCTTAGCAAGATGCAGTCTAATTTCTGTGGATTCTCTATTGGAATTTGTCAGATGCAAACACTTGCTTCTACTCCTGCCAGACCTCGGCCTCTGGCCTGCATGTCCTGACCATTACAGTCTTAGCAATTTGGTGATGCATCCCTCTATTATGAAAACTTTGGAGTGTCTTGGTTCCAGCCTGCTTCCCTTCTGGAAAGAAAACATCTGAGAGGTTTGAAAAAGTTCTTGGCGTGCTTTTGGCAGGGAATTCCTGTTGCGTATGATTCCTGCACAGTCCCATGCTACTGGAACTCGCAGTTTTATTGTGTTATGCTATTGAAGGTGAAAAAAAGGGCTAGAGCTTCACAAAGGTAAGGTTTTATGCTGATAGTAAGGATAATGCTTACAACTGATTAGTAACTGAATGAGGTAAGTTTGCAGGACTGGCTAGTTAAATATGTCCATAATACAGCCGCCTTCTATCTTCCTGTGATTTTTGCAGAGGAATTGTTTAGATGGAAGAGGAAAAAGATAAAAGTAAAAATCAGGATTTCATCCAAAGCTCGCTGTAATTGATGAATCATCAACAAGTTCTGGATTAAACATTTAGCTTGCCTTTTTTGCACGTTGGAATTTTTTTTACTGTTATTCTTTGTATGATCTGGGAAATTCTTCCAAATGTCTTTACTCTCATAACTCATTTAAAATTCAATAAATTAGTCTTCTGAAGAATGTGCTCTCTGGAAAATTAGTGTAACCTCCCTGGAACACTGATGTGCTTTTTTGCTCCATCTGTGCAGTAATAACCGTTTTATGGAAGAGAAGAGAGGCCAACAGCCTGTGTGATTCTGTAACAGCCACTGTTACGTCTTCAACAGTGCATCATTTTCTTTTTCACTGAAGGCGTGTGTTCAAGGATTTGTCTTGTAATAGACTCAGTTTCTTTTCCCTTTTTTCTTTTTCCCTTATTTGAAGTTTAGGTAATCACTAGCTTTATCATCTTGTATTTGCCTTTTGTCAGGGACTGACTGCTAAAAGTTTAGTGCTGAAGAGTGGATGGTGTTGGGGGGGACAATGAGGGATGGGAACATTGGCCTGCTCCTGTCCACCTGGCACAAGCTCTTTGAACGTTCTTGCTCTTTCTTCTTTCAGACTAGAGTACTTT
>NW_009596178.1:0-1384 GCF_000690535.1 Cariama cristata | reverse complement strand
TGTTCCTGTCCTTATACTCTCAGGTTGTAAGAATGTATGATAAATATTCCAATAGTCGAGATGGCTATGGATTATTTTTTAAGTTGAGGTATTTATGAAAATTCCTACATTGATAGGCTCTTGAACCTGAAGTTGTCATCGTCTTTTTCTCTCTCTTCCCCTCTATGTTTTTTCCAGTTGGTGCTATGAGGAGCCATTATTAAAATTAATCAGCTGAGTACAGCCCAAGTGTCACTTGAGAACGCTTCTTGCTGTGCTTCATCAATGGGCGTAAACACTTGTGAGTACATCAATAACTGATTTCATTTATAATAGCAGCTTTTATGGAGGGGACACCTGTCCACTAGATGCTGGACTGAGAGCAGCAACATTTTTGTGCCTGGATCAAAAAATGGGAGCTTGTAATGATTGAAATTAACTTCTGAGCTGGATTTGAGTCAATGACTGACAAATGATGGTCCAAATCCCATTATTAGTGGGGGGATTTCTTTAAACAAGGCTTTAATTAAATTCTCCTTCTGTGTCTGCATTGTCATGCTTCGTCTCTATTTTAATTTTTTGGAGACCATAGCTGAATAGGAGATACAATGTGGGTGCAGAGCACTGAGCAAAAAGTATTGCTTAGAGGGAAGGATTTAAAATATATTTTCATTTTGCGCTAAACCTATATATCCACACATATTGCTTATAGAGTTTTTAGAATGAACCTGAAATTTCAATATCTAATGTGTGTTTTAGAAGAATGTGTGTTTGGTAGGGAGAGGGACAGGGCAAGCAAGAATGGAAAAAGGAAGGAATTCCTAAGTACATGGGATTCTGTGGTATCACCAATAGTGTTTTTTCCCTTCTTACTGATAACTCTATTTTCAGTGGAAAAAAGTGTTCTACTTGGATACCCTTTTGATTCTGTTGGAAAGTAACTTTTGGCTAGTATCAATAGAAACCAGTAGTTCTTACATATTAAATATTGTCTGAAGAATTTCAGCAAAACAAGAATTTTTATAGTGATACAAGATGAATATATAAACTCTTTTCTAAGGATGCAGGAAGTAAATAGCAGAAAATTGAGATAGGAGTAAATGACAGTGAAATCCAAATATAAGATTGTAATAATAGCAATCATAAAATTATACAGGTTGTTGTAAAAGAAAGAGAAAAAAACAACCCCAAACAACCACCCCTGAAACCTTTAAGTAGTTTCAGAATGTATCTGGGTGTAGTAATAACTCTCATATTTTGCAGAAGTTCACACTTTGTGGTAGGTTAACCGGGCATTTTTTTATGGGCATACACCCGATAAATGGGCACATTTCATCTTTGAACTGTATCAGCTTAAAACCATGGTAACACTTTCTGTGATTATTAACATGATTATTACCGGGAG
>NW_009596177.1:60969-75860 GCF_000690535.1 Cariama cristata | reverse complement strand
GGCGAGGCCTTGCTGCTGAGGGGGCGGGAGGGCTCAGCCGATGACTTCTGGATAAGGGCTTTGTAAATGTTACGGCTCTTAGCACAATGAGACCTTGAACTTTGGTTAACGCAGTGTAAGTATACGTTTTTGACATGATCTCCTCGAAGGCTGCCTCTACTTTTCAGTCCCTCGTTAACGCTTTGGAGATTCCGGTGTACTTAAGTCATCTGTGCCAAGAGAGTGACTTGAAATGCGTAAGGAAACATCATTCCTTGGCAAAGGACCTCAGTCCTGAAGTTTATGGACTTTGCTTTGTGGAATTTGTTTTAAAATTAACTTTTTTCAGCTTTCTACAATGAGTGGCTTTAAAGTAATTTGCTTTGTATTGTCTTATTTATAAAAATACAGAAGTACAAGAAGTTGCATGTATTTCTTTCTTGTATTTAGGAAGCATTTAGTTTAGATTAAATCCTGCTTCATAATTCCATGGGTTTTGGTTATGGGTATGATTTTTGCCATAACTTGCTTTTTAGGTTCAAGAAGACCTTCACAAGCTTAAAGTGAAAAATATCGACTTGCAAGGAAATGTAAAAACTGTGGATATTAGTGACCTCAAAACAGCCACTGAAAGAACAGAACTCAGGCTGAGAGTAAGTAAAATGGAGCAGATCCAGAAGATGATTCAGTTTTTGAGATCTCTGTCAGTAATTCACTTAGAGTACACAGGGCCAGGTATTTGCCATCCTGCAGGATCCCTTTCTGATGAGCAAACGATGGGATTCATCAGACATGGCAGTTCAGAATGATGGCTTCCTCTTTTGGGTTGTCAGAATTAACTGATCTTGTGCCTTATACTGTTAGCCAAAATCGGATTTAGTCCAACAGAAGCACAAAGCCTATCAAGTTTTCAGTCAAGTGAAGATCTGGATTGCTAAAATAACTGAGTTAAATTTAATATCCCTTATACCTTTGTAATAGTCTAAACATTATTTTTTCCCTCTGACAGAAACATACTGAAAATTATTTAAATGCTATAAACAGACAAGTGTTAACTGTTTCTTCAACTGATAATAAAGAAGTACATTCAAAAGAGCCCCCTAAATGGTAAGTAAAACAGCTGTTTTATTGTAGAGACTAATGCAGGCAGCAAGACAGAAAAACTGTGGTATCAGAATCTTGTAAAGGAAACGCGAGTATTGGCCCCGATCAGGTTATTTTGGTCATTTGCTATTTTGGTTTTATTTTGTTCAAGTTAAAAAAACAACACAAAAGTAAATGCAGTTCTAAGTAGCTACAGCAACCTTCTGCTAACTCCTGTGATTTTTCTTGCCAAATGCAAATTTAAGTAAAAATATAGTCTTTGAGTTTCAACCAGATGGAATCAGTATGGGTTTAATAGGTAAAATCAAAGTAATTTTTAAAAACCTCACTGTTTGTTTCCTTCTAAATCAGGGGCCTTCATTTTGGTGCTTCTCAGAAACAGCTTATTTTACCACGAGTACCTGTTGAGCCCGTGACTGTCCAGGCATACAGCAAATCAGCACTACGCATTTCTCAAGGTTCACAGGTCTGAAATAACATACTACTTATTCTGCCAGAGGCCGCATTAAATGAGTAGACTGGTGTCTTGTAGATTACCAGTTGATCCCATAATGTTATGTTCTGACTCCACATGGATTTAGTTTTTGATAATATACCATCTATGACTGAAAGTGTTAAAAAAATCCTCAGTAGAATGAGCAGGCTGAGAGATAGGATCTTTCTCTCAGCCCCACAGTCAGCATAAAATCCAAGTTAGGAAGGACTTCAGTATTGTCATGGGTGCATCCACAAGCCTCCCATTCTTTATTTCCCCCCCCGCCCCGCCCCCCCCAAGTATGTTGCTAAAGAGTCCTGAAACCAGACATTTGTTCTGCTTTATGGTCCCAGTCCTGCAAATACTGTGTGCTTAACTGTGATTCTGCAAGTAACGTGTTTAAAATAAATGGAACTGTATATCGGAATAGCATGAGCACAGCTATAAATGCTTGTGTTGTTTGTGACTGAAAGTGGTTCTCTTTCTTGTTTTTGCATAAAAGATACGGCAAATTGTGGGAAAGACTTTCGTTCGTGTATAGGGTAGTCACCTCTATAATAAATACAAGTTTTATCCTTGAAATCTGATTTTTCACTGTTTTTCATGAATGAAATCCCTGTAAGATCATTTAAAACCTTCTTAAAATGTTTGTATCTGAAGTATTTTTGCTTTTTTTATTCTAAGCTGTGAATTTTGATCAGTGCGTTCAAGGTGATTTCCTCAAACATATTTTAAAAATAAATGAAGATAATTAGTTGAATTGAAAAATACCCATTGTCACAATTTTGGGTTATTACTGTTTAATCCAACAGAGCTTTGAGTGAGAGAGAACCTTAAGAAGAGGCTCTCTGTAGTTCTAAGACTGTTACCAGAAGCTAGGGATTGAAGCTACTTGAAATGGTATAATCAGAATGAGCAGCCTAACATTTATATTGCCGGTTAGCCTTACTTCCAACATGAAGTAGTATTAAAATATTGCTTACTCTTGAAATGATGGTAAGGTGCAGTGAGATCTCTCTTTTCCCAGACCATATTCCAATCCTGTCCTATATGAATACACTTATATTGTGGAAAGGAAAAAAAAAAACCAAACCAAAGTTCAGCTACTCTGTAAACTCTTTATTATCTATGGAATTTCAACTCTTCATGTGCACCAATGAGCTTAATTTACAGTGGAGTACATGCTCTGTCCTGCCTCGACATTCTCTTCGTCTTTTCATTTCTGATATGTATGGCATCTGCTTAGAAATGCATATCCAGTGACACACAAGCTACCCCTAATTTCCCATTATAAAGAAAATGGCAAACAGTGCTGCTTTGCCAACTGTTCTACATGCCCAGCATGCCAACATAAAAAGCTTTTATTATTAAATAGTTGTGAAATCCAGCTGGGAAATTATCACCTACAATTCCTTACTTCCTGTCTTTTTCTTACTTGTAGCTATAAACAGTTTTGGTTTTTTCAAGCCTACTTCGGAGTTTTTCAAAATTCCTTTCCACTCAAAGGAAATATTAGTGAACTGAATAGTCTTCTGTTTGCAGACAGTTTTTCCAGGTATGTAGGCTTGAAGAAATCAATGTTTCAACTTGTAGTGGTTCTGAGACAAATTAATAATTCATGCAGTAATATTTTTGTGCTTTGCAGTACATAGTACGCCGTGCAAGAGTAGAAATGGAGCATAAGTTGTGTTTGTAGTAGTTCGGGTGAAACAAGGTTGGAGTCAAATAAGCACGGATGCTATTTTCACATATGCATTGCTAGAATAGTTGTCATGTGGGAAATAGCTTGCCCACAGGTGACAGAAAAGAATTAAAATTATTGTTTACTCACACATACAGTATTTCTGAGTCGTATCAGCAGCCAGATAAGACTCTGCAAATCTAGCCCATAGGGGCAATTGTGAAGCGCTGTCCCCCTCCTTTATTTCCCCCCCCCCCCCAACTATGTATGGCAGTTGGATTTCTTCTAATAAAGCTTAAGAACTGTAAAGAGGTGTCTTCCTCATGCAGTAATTGTAAAGTGGGTGTATAGCAATGGCTGAAAAGACATTGTTATCCATAACTGGAAGGTGCATAAGTTCAATTTTTTAATTTTTTTTTTTTAAAAAAAATGCTTAATTGAAAACACATGAACTGATGCTTGTGCAGCTTTGTTTTTCTGGGGTTTTTTTGTTTGTTTGGGTTTTTGTCTAAAAGTTGATACTTTCTGTGATGTCCTGAATACACAGTGAAAGTTAATATTCTCTCATCAGTAATAAAGATGCAAATGAAAAGATGTTTCTAGGGGGCTCTAGAATATGCAAATAACATAAATAGCTGCACATGAAAAGTGGTTTAGTTACTGATAATACAAATTTTTTCAAAGATTAAGGTAATGTAGTCCATTCATAAAGGAATTGGACTCTATTAGAAACCATGCACCACAGGCATCTGCAAAACAGAATTATATGATGAATCGGATTTGTTGGCTTGCTACATGATAAAAATGCCCTCCACTCTGAAACGACTTTTGTATTGAAATAGAACAAGATTTGAACCATTGAACTGTACTGAACATGTCAACCTGTTCTGTATACTCCATGTTAATAATTGAGCACAATAGTCTCATTCTTGTTGAGCATTATATTAGCAATAATGCACTATTTGCCCTGCTTTTCTCATCTTTTTCTTGTTCTACACCAAGATGGTTCAAGATAGCTTACATTTTAGATTTTGAATAATACAGATGCACGGATAACGTAGATTGAAGAGACCCATGATACCATCTGCACCAGCTCCTGCAAATGTAGGTTTGTCACTTGCCATGCATCTAAGCTGATAAAATAACTTTTATCAGGTTTTTTTTATTAAGCATTTCAATTCTTGTTATCCTGAGTGGAATGTGCCACTCCAGCATTGATCGTTTCACTATCAGTCTGAGTGGAGAGTCTGCATTGTGAATCATCTCCTATTTTAATTGAGAAGGTACTCAATTTTCCTTCAATTCTTGTTTAATAGCACAAGCAGTTTTCTCTCTGTACAGTAGTGTGTTATAGTAATAAAATAAATACTACAAAATCACTGATGAGGTGAAAATTGAACTTTCTGTCTCTGTGCAGCCATGTGGGTAAAAGAGTAATTGGCTTGGATAATAACTTTTGTTTGTACAAACCCGAATCTAAATGAGTGTCTCGTTGATACATCTGCTTGTAATTACTATCAAAAGAAGATAATATATTGTGCAGATAAAGAAATTAAACCGGTTTTAGTGCATTCACAAAGTAATACAATTGTTTAATAGTTCAAATATACCTCTAATGATTCTTATACTTTTTATGGCATATTTTGTTGGTCAAAAAATAGAACTCTCATAAATTTATTTTTACATTTATTCAATAGAAGTATCAGCAGAGAGTTCTTGAGTATAAATATGTTTAGTTGGATCTTACTGTGTAAGGGAGCTTTTTGTATTCCCGTATCCGTGTAATGGGAATTAAGCATAGACACTGCCAGGCCCCCAGCTCCTCTGAATTACCTTAGCTCTGTTGACTTTTCTGGTAATACATTAATTTTGCCATTTGAGGATTCTTCCTTATTTGGCACTGGTTGGTAAACGAACCATGTTGGGTGCAGAGTCTGGTTAGCAATGTTATTGCAATAAAAGTATTGGGAGATACTACTACACTTGGTGTAGATCCAGGTGTAAATTAAAGCACATGCGTTAAGATGAACCAAAATGTTTTCAACTTAAGAAACTTCTCTAGTAAAAAGATACAGCATCGCTTCTGGCTTTTATAGAAAAAGTATACGCTTTAGATACTTTTTATAACAACAAGACACTTTAAAAATCTTTTTCTGTCCATTAGGTTTTAAATCATAATAATTTTTTTAGCAAAATAGTTGAATCCGTTCCATGCAGATAACACAATACATTAAGAAACTACTATGTTTTAATTCTTATCACTATAAGGATTTTTTTATTTCCTCATTTACTTATAAGTAAGTGCTATATCTGCATTGAGTCAATGGGCCATAACCGATCCAAAGAAGCTGTTGTGGTCCATCAGGCCAATGATTCCTGAATTAAAGTCTCTGGTGAGCATGGCCAAGGTGGATCGGATTCTTATTATCATCTGTGGGAAGAATGCAGATATAACACCCTCCCAGTACATAGAGTGTGTATAAAACATTTGTTACAACATAGCTAAATGGAATTCACAAATGACCTATGTTAATCAAGTGAGTCAAACCTGATAGTCCTTTCCACTCAAAATTTAACTCAAAGGTGTGCAAATTTGGAAATTTCAGAGTTTGTAATGGAATTAATTGAACAAATTTTGACAAAAGCGTGTATGTAAATAGTAGTTGTATACCTTACTAAGTTTTCCATCTAATTAAAAGGCACTTCTTCATTGTTTGCCCAGTCCTGTGTGGACAGTCAAATAACATGAATTTTTATCATCATCTTGCAAATTTATGAACATTAGCCAATTCCTGCTTATAAACACTTCTCTCCTAGTGCAATTATTTTAAGACTATGCCTATTATATATTTCAGCAGCAGGTGGAAATGGCTATGAAAATTATGCTTGACACAGAGAACATGGATAATAAAACTGTTTTAAAACAACAGAACTATGAGACCAGGCTGCCACTTATAACTAAGAAAAAATCTGCTCCTGTAAGTAACTTATATTATCTTATGGGCTTATTATATGAATTACTTTTCACTATTAAAGTTAATACATATCAGACCTAAATAAAAAAAAATTATTTTAAGTGAAAGTACTTCATAATTTCCTACTTTTTGACATTGATATGTAACGATGAAAACATTTTGAGTGACAGTACTGGGGAAAACAAACCTGTAGCACAGCAGGTTTAGGTAGCAAGACCCCAGTCCAGCAAAAGTGTAAGTATACATGGGAATGCTCTTGGTAAGTGATCTCGGTAAAATCAGAGAGTGAAGATAAGCAAACTGGAGATTGTGGAGTTTAGGATCTGACCCAAAGATCAAGGAAGAATTGAAAGGGGTTTTGCTGACAAGAGTGGGCTTTCAGTTGTTCGTTGTCTAGCCGTTTCTTTGAAAAGACAATAATACATTCTGTTTTCAAATGATAGCAGGATTGTTAGGAATAAGTGAAAAATGCTTATACTTTGTTTTGGTGTTCTTTTTAATTGACTTTTTTCAAAAAAAGCAATCCTGCCACATGATTGCTGACACTGACCAGAAATCAGTGTGACTGAATAAAAAAAATAGAGGTTATACTGAATGAGAATCAGAATCTTAGGATGATTACCTAAATTTAGCTGTTGTTTACATCTTATTTTTCTGACATGGTTTGGGAAGGAATGTTGAGTTCTACTTCTTAGCTCCTTGCTGGGAGCACTTACTTTGGACTGTGAGGGTCAGATTCAGATCCTTCCTTTCCATGTGGATGTATTTCCATGTCTTGTAGATTCCAAGTGTCCTCACTGTTGAGCTACAAGGTATGCTGAAGCACAGCCTTTCTTTTATCTCTAGTCAAGCTGTTTCCCTTAGTACAAAACAATTATCTACCAAAGCTGAGACTGAGCACTTCCACAACACTCTCCTAAGAGTACCCTGACTAGTGGTCATCAAATCACCCTTCTGTGTTGTTCTCTCTGGTCTGAGCATGTTCAAGTTGTGCAAGATTAAGTTTTGATTCTTCCAAATTCCTGTTTTGCAACTGCTACTCCTCTTAAATAAACAAATAAACCAGAAGATGACATTTTTCTGCAAAATATGCTTTTAAAAAAATTTAATAGGCACAGGCATCCCTCCAAAGATCAATTATGTTCACAAATTTAGCACAGCACTGTGGTCCACATGAAAGAATATGCCTAATGGTCTCACACAAGGATGCTCTTCTACAATTTAATTTATGTAATAGAGGCATTATGCAGCGAGCCCAGTGCTATAAGAGACATTCTAGGGTATTTGGTTTTAAACAACATAAACGGAATCTGTGAATGGCACAGTTGTAAGCTGCCACTTATAAAAAATGATTTTTGAAAGCTGTTGCCCAGACTAAGAGGTGATTTGTCTAACCCTGTGATACAGAGTTAATTAGAAAAAAAGCATCATGGCTAATAGCTTTTTAGAACCACTCTAAAACACTCACAGAGAGGAATATTATACTACTGCAGAGCACCATGTGTTTTACCACTCTCACTGAAACATACACTGATCAGAGAAAACTTCTTAATGTGGACTTAAATTACAAACATTTAGTGTAAATTAGTCAAGCTCTCTGATACGTATTTACAGTTGCTAAGGAACTGTTTATGACAAGGAAATGGACTGAAAAAACAAGTAGGTATTTCCTATCTCTAATTTATTCTACAGCATTTACTGAGGTAAATGCTGCTTAGAAATTTTCGAATCCCATGACACAATCTTTGTTTTGAAGTGTTCTGGCTTCACTGGAGGTAAAATTTCGCAATTAGATTAGCAAAATCCACTACTGAGGTGGTGAATTAAGGCATTTTTGTTAAACGTGATCTATACTAACACTTAGAGGAATGATAGTTATAGATTACCAATAGTAACTAAGATAAATCGATGTGTAGTTGCAGGTCTAAAATTATATGGTCTTTATTTTTGAGAAAAATATCAATTAAAGTAGCTACAAGGATTAAGTTAGGTGCTACCTACCCTGTTTTTACTAATCAGCCATTAGAGGGCAATATTTGTACGCGCACATGCGGGCACACACGCGCGTATACCCATGGACATGCCCTAGATATGTATGTAAGTTCAAAGATTATCTCCAGAAAAAATCAGTGGCAGAAGGACTCTCATTGAAGTAAATTAAAAACTAATTGCTTGGTTAACTGCATTAAGTTTCTTTCCAAGAGTTGTCAGCATCCGAGTTTTCAAGGAGACCTGAGCATTTAGAAATGTGATGAGATTAAAAACACACTGGTTTTGAGGTGAGTAGATAGGTCAAGCGCAAATCTACACGGACTTTTCATTATCCTGCCATTTGAGTAGTTTGAAAAATTATTAGTAAGGATCTCATTGTTTCACGAAAAATGTCGTCTTTTCTTGCTCTTTTGTTATTATAAAGTTGCTGACGCTGGATTTTATGATAGAAACTAAGAACAATTAACTATTGCCCTTTTGTACCTTTTTGGGTCTGATAAGCACTAATACTTCATCCTCTGTAAAGTTCTGTAGTTATCTTAAAATGAGGACTGTAATTCTGTTTGAAACACCACGGACAGACTGGGCATCACTTCATTTAGTAGTCTATACCTGGATAACAAATGAAAAAAGATGAGTAGATAATTATTAAATATGTACACTTCTCATGGAGTATCTAGCAAAACAAACAATCTGAATTGCAGCAAAAATAATTCTGAGGTACTGCTGCAATGTAGAAAAGATTCACAACTACACCTTTAATTTTCATTGGACTGCTGTTCTTTTCTAGAATTATAATGGCACTTTTTGGTCCTTGTTTTCTTATAAATGTATATTATACTGTAAACTTAGGAACCTTTTAATTTATTCATAAGATAGAATTTAATATGGTGATGATTTCTAGCCTTTATGAGTTGCATCTTATATAGTGTGGCTCTAATGGTGATGGCAGTGATTCTGTGTTGTGATGAGGGTTTTTTTTAAGCTAACTTATTTGAGCATAACCATTCTAATCATATCCTCAGTTATTAATTCTTTATTCAGTATTTGCATCATGCTAATCACTAATGCTTATCACTGAAAGTCTATTCATTTTCAAAATTATAAAGTAAGGGAAAGCAGGGCAATTCTTTTCATTTCAAGTGACTAGAAGAAGTTGTAGAAGAAAAATAGGTCTTTTGGTCCTCCAAACCTGATTGTGTTTTAAACCTATGCATATGGTTATAATTACAGTCAAAGCATAATTTGGCAGTGGTAGCAGAATGAGATTTAAACAAATCGCTGTTACACTACAGTAATTCAAAATAAGCTCGTTGGATTTGTATTATAGTATGCAATCGTAATAAGCAGCATAGCAAATTAATAAAACCTTCTTGTCACTAAAAATAAAAAGGAAATAATTGGCGAGATAGAGTTAACTTAACAGATGACTATAGTCAGCATCCTTTCAACCTAGAAATGGGAATGTGAAGGTCACCCCCATCTCAGATGACAAACGTAGAACATTTTGTTGGTAAACAAATTAATCTTTTGAAAGGTCACCATTTGTTTTAAGTTTTTATCCAGTTCTTGTCATCTGGAATTGGAGATTGACTGTCATTTTGCTAGGTAGGGGTGCAGCTGAAGCTGCTGAAGCTGTTTCTGTACCTATCAGCATTCCTTGACAAAACTCAGTGCCTGATTGTGATGCTATGGGCTGCTGGTTTACAGCTGTCTCCGGACAAGAATGGAGGCCCACCCCTGAATTCCAATAAGTTGGTCCTGCATATTCTGCCTCGTGTAAGCTGGCCCTTTGCCCACAAGTAAAACGTATGGTAGTTCAAGCCAGCAATTATCTTTCTTACTTCCTTCTGTGCTGCTTCTGTTGCCTTTTTCAAAAAGCAGATGTGGGATTCACCAAAGTTCTCCATCTATTCTCTTTTGCACCTGTTCTGGCAGAATTTTGATAGAGGTAAATTTCTGGGAGAGTTAGCAGTAGGCCATAAAAGGAGCAAAGCTTGGTTTTTCGAAGTACGTGGCAAATTGACAGTTCAGAGCCATTCTGGTTACTTTCAAGGCTTAAAATAAGTAAGAATAACATAAAAGACCTCTTGTTAAAGATGCCTAGTTGCTCCATATTGAAGGTTTAATGTTGGGCTTTCCATTTAAATTGGACTTTATTTTCTGTAAATAAACAAAATCTAAGGGAAATAATATGTATTAATATCTTAGTATTACATCTGAGGGAAACTGTATTAATCATTAGGCAGATAAAATGCTGGACTATGTAAATCAGAACGAGAAGGACAAATTTTAATTTTCTATACAATTTTCCTACTCAGAAATCTTCTTGAATAAAAAGACAACCAGTCATAAAAATTGTTCATATTTTAAATCTCTTACAGAGACTGTTACAAATTTGACTCATCTGACTTTAGAATAGTTATGCTGATGCCGGTGAGAATTTGTCCTTTACTTAGCATTCAGTATTTCTGCACTGAATTGCAAGTGCTAGTTCTTAGACTTGGAGGGCCAAAATTAAGTTATCTGAAATGAGAGTTAAACACTTTCTTTATTTACTATTTATTACGAAGATTATTTGGTGAAATTGTCAGAACACGTTTCTTTTTCTGAATAGAAACTGCTAGACAATGGAAGAGTGTGTGAAACTATTCTTTGATACTGCTTCCTTGCTTTGCTGCTCAGGGTGTAAATCAACACCGAAGAAATACATCTGTTTAGTCTGTCAGGCTGTGAAACTATAAGATGCAAGGAAATCCTACAGTAATTGTCATCTAGACAAAACCAAAGCTGACTTGATCTATTGTGGGCAGTAGACTCAAGATTGGACTTGATATCCTGCAGAGATCCCTTCTAACCAACTTTTCTAGTATTTCTCTGATTCTGTGATTGTGAGTAAAGAATTGAAAATCATTTAGCACCTCTGCCTTTACTCTGTTTGAGTTTTTTTTTTTTACAATCTGAACTGATTTTCTCCCATTTCTCTGACTCCTGCGTGAATAGCAGGCTCTGTTGATTTGTAACACTTAGGGGACAGACCCATTGAAACCTCTCGGTATCCTTCCATGCTGACATAGAAATTCTTTATCAAAGCAGCTTTGCACCTCCCAAACTAAGTTTGTCTAAACCATACTTTCTTAGCTTGCTTGTGTAATATCATGACCAGGTAGCTTCAAAAGCCTTGCTGAAGTCAAGGTAATTAGTACTTACTTTTTCTTCCCTATTCACAATGCTTGCTAATGTGCTGTAGAAAAAAATTAGATTGGTCTGGCAAATTTGATCTTGACGGGTTCAAGTTGCTCATTGATTTGTTACTTCCCAGATGTTTATAATTAGCTTTTTTGGTTATTTGTTTAAGGATTTTTCCAAGAATTATGGTTAAACCAATAGGGCTAGAATTCCTCAACACACCTTTTCCCCTTTCTAAAGATAGGCACTATGCTCTTTTCCAGTCTTCTAGTGTATTTTCTACGAGAGTCCCACCAGCAGTTCTGAAATTGCTTTAGACAGTTCTTTAGGTATCCTAGAGCGTATTTCACCAGGACCAGCCAATTTCAAAACCTCTGAGCACTACCTGATCTGTTTTGCCCTTAAGGTAGCCTGAGACCTCTTCCCTTTTACACTACAATGAAGTGAGTTGATTCTACTCAGAACTAGCTGCTTTTTTAATAATAATTATAAATGTACTTAATTATGTCATTTTTTATTACCCAGAAGTCTCCTTCTGCTTGCATCTCATTTTGTCTTACCTGTTTAAGCAAACAAGAAGCAGTCATCAATATGCCCATTTTCTGTTTTCCGTATGCTTTTTTCTTCTTTTGAGATCAATGAAGAACATATGATTTACCAAGTTTGATAACTTGCTAGCATTCCTGTCCTGCTTCATCTCTAGAATAGTTTGAGCTTGTTTCTCTAGTACTTTTTAATCTGTGGAACAGACACATCAACGGAGTCCCAATTTGTTCCAATTAGACTTGTCTTCTACAAGCTCCTTCCTGCCAGTTTCCTGAGCGTATTGAAAACTGACCTCGGTTCCCTTGATTTTATTTTGCTGTGCTTCCTCCTTCCCTTTATAGGGATTATGAACTCTGTACATCAAATCTTGATAGGAACTTCTTCATAAAAAACATGAAGGTAGATGACAATTTGGAGAAGATAATAATGAAATGATAGATGACTCTGTTAGATACCTTTTCTACCATTACTATCAAGCTCTCTGGTTTTCTGATACTTACTTACCAAATTTCATCTATCTAATCTTCCTGGTTGATAAACTGTAGTTTTGACACACGGTAGTACTCATCTTTTCTCTGTATTTAATACTAGTCTCTCTTCTTTTACTGGAGGAAAAACATATTTATAAACATATTTTTAAAAAAGAAGTTGTAGTTAAATATTGCTGTCTAGGTAAAAAGAAAATAAATAGAGAACTAATCGGAAAGTCCCCGTGGTGTTACAAGTGCCCTATTTAAAATGAAGCAAAAAGAAAAAAAAAAAAAATAAAGTGGGAGAGGTTTATCCACAGGAGAAAACCACTTTAGAAAGGGTAATAGAATTGTTTTTCTCATGTCCCAGGTTAATTACACTCAGAAGTGCTTGAAATGAAAAAATAGTTTTTCAGCACACTCCGAGCATATTTTAAGGCAAGTAAGCCTTAGTCTGCACGGCAAATTAAGTGCTCCCTTCCAGCCCTATAAAACTGTGCTTTAAAAGTACCCATGATGAAGCAGGCTGTGTGCTGACTTCTGCAAAGCATACTTGCTGAATCATAATCTTCATAACAGGCTTCACTGGAAGATATTATTCACGCAGAAAAACGTTTGAGGTTCCAGTCACCTCGTAGCAGTAACGGTTGCTTGGGATTGTGTAGGATGTGATCCTTTGCTTCCAAGGTGGTTTGGGTCTGTCTACACTACAAACATTAAAATGCTGGTTAGGAGCTGCCAGTTCCTGGAATATGTGGTATTAAATTCGGTAGGTTTTGTGTTTATGTTATAAAAGCTGTAGGTGTGAGTAAAGGTTTTAAATTGCACCGACATAAGCAGATGGAAGTGTATTGAAAACCTTTTAAAAAGATGCAATCTTTTAAATATATTTTTAAGTTAAATCACTAAATAATGGTAATAAAACTATATAATGATGTGAAAAGTAAACTTTTTTTTTGCAATGCTTAATATTATTTTCACTTTTTTTAAGGTCTTATTGTTGTAATTGAGTTGGCTTAATTTTAGTGAAAATAACTGAAAGATACAAGCATTTTGTCAAATTTTGCTTTGATATCTCACTGAAGTCTTCAAGAGGGCAGCTAATGCAGCAAATAGGATGCTGAAAGAACAGAGAAGAAGGGTGTACAGATTGGGTGGAATTTTTGTAGGTAACTGGGGTCAGCTCCATAGTTCCACTGTGTTGCCTGTACTATGTAATGAAGTGAATCATAGTGGCACTGTGCGGTGTAAATGAGAGCTTAAATTACATTACAGTTGCATCTGTCCTTATTTTAATGTGACACCTGCCATGGAGTTTATAGAAATTAAAGGACACAACAAAGAATTAAATATCTATCTCCGGTTTAAAAAATCCAAAAAACCTCTAGGCTGCTTTTGAACTCATACACTCCACCTGAATTGCTTTTCTTTGTAGCTTATTACATCTCTACGAGCACAAATGAAATACATATGTTTCCTAGTGCTGTTTATCATAACAAAACTCCTGGGTTTTAAACTAGGATAAAACTGACCAATAGTAAAATCAGTGCTGCTTTACTGATACAATAGCAATAGCCTGAAAAAAGAGTCACTGTTTAATTAAATTTATTTAGCTTTATATATTTTTGTTGTGTCCTCAACAAACTGCTGGGGCTGAGAGTGAGTAGAAAAGTGTGGTTTATTATTCCCTTTTCTCAGTATCAAGCCACTTATATGCCAGCTGGTATAAAGTTAATCTTTGTTATATGCTTATTGCAATTTTCTTGGAACACAAGGACATGAAGATTCATACATCTAGATCCCTTCAAGCATAATGCTTGGTAATGGCCATAACAAAAACGAGTGTCTAAGATTTCTCTGAGAGATTCTCTATTATGATAAAGCATACGTATTTTCTATCTCCCTAATGTCTCTTGTGGACAATGTTGTTATACAAATTGGGAGGAAAAATTACAATAGTTTATTTTGATCTATCTCATTTCCCTATTAGGATTATAAGCAGTTCTTTAGAATTGCCTATCCCTTTCTATAAAAGTTGATGGTTGATGTTATTCACTGATTATGACACAATAGTGCTCAAAGATCCCAATCATTACCTGGATCCTATTGTACTAAAAGCTGTACACAAGCATGATAATCAGTCATTAAAACCTAGTATTTTAAAACAAGAAGTCCCAATGTGCTCTATAAAAGAGGTAAATATCATTATTCCCATTTTACAGATCTATCAATATTTCCTAGCTTTCTGATTTTATGTATTTAATATTACTTTAAGGTAGTTTATCATTCATAATGAAATAACTTTTAAAAAACCAAATAAAAAGAAGTTTCCAGCACATGGCATTAAGTTGTCTTCCATATAGCTCATCAGTAGGGTTCAAACATTTCTATCCAATGTAAGAATTTCTAACCATTAGACTAATAGAGTAACTGGTAACAGATTGTCACCCACAAAAGCAAGGGACATTTATTTTTTTTTT
>NW_009596177.1:56970-60938 GCF_000690535.1 Cariama cristata | reverse complement strand
GGGGGGGGGGTTCACAGCTATTTGCTGACTGAAGATGAGACTGTGGAATCTTGAGGTCCACTCCAAATGGTGAGGGAGATGTGCCCTGTTGCATACAAACCTGTCTGCTTCCTTTTTTCAGTCTGTCCCAGTTCACCTTTTCCCATTTTTATCTGGCCCCAGCCTGTTCCATGAGACTGTTTTCTGAGACTGCTTCCAGAACACATCCTCATCTTATCTGCCTGATTCTCTGCCAGGCTCCCAGCCTATCTGCCAGGCTCTTTGTCCAGCCTGTCCCAATCTTCTTTCCTAACCCTGCTGCCCCCAGGTCTTTTTCCTTGTCCAGTCTTCCTGCTGGCTTCCCTGTTTGCTCAAAGACCCAGTATGCCTCTCCAACTACCTTTCTTCTTGAGATTGATAATATATTCACCTGTGTGTTGGCATTTATTTACCCTATTCATTCAAATTTAGTCGCTTCCTTCTTGGGTTGCCTGGACCCAGCATGAAAGTTACTGGAGAACCTGTAAAGTTGCCGAGTTGCAGAGGAAGTTCTGAGCATCATATATTAGAGCACACCTGCTCCCTACGTAGTTTAGCTGCTAAAAATAAGAAACCTTTATCTAGATTTCCAAAAATCTGTTGACAGAATAAAGTTTGATAGACTAGTGTTAAATTTTCCTTTTGCTTCGTAAAACATTTGAGTTTATTTAAGTTGAATCTTTCATGTCTCTCGAAGTTTATCATTGTCTCATTTTTCTAGCATCAGCCAGGCGACAGAAAACAATATAATCTTCTGCTGGAGGGTGGTTCACTATCATTAAGTGAGAGACCTCGGGGATGTTGCTTGCCTTGAAGTTGCATGTGCTGTAATGCTTTAAAACCAGTGAATATCTAGCGCTCTGTTTCTTTAGGAGTTGCGTAAAACCCACATTGCAAATGGAATAGTATGTGTATTCCTAGTCAGAATGAAACTGAAGATACTTAGGATAATACAGAGTTTTTGGATTTATAATACTGAAGTATAAGGTGGCAATATATTCTTTTCCCTGTGCGGTGCTCTATGTGTGTGATAACAAGCGTAACAGTAAGACACATGATATCACTGGCCCAAAGTGATGCGTGTCACTGCTTGAATTCCTGGCACTTAGAACCAGCAGGTTGCATTTTTTCAGGCAAGCACAGGTTAATTGGGGAAGTAAAGGAGCTTTAATCCCCACATTAGCACAGCCAGCGTGGCACATGTTTCCACATCATGTTATCAGGCTGTGTCATTCCCTGCTGTCCTTGAGGAACCCTCAAACTTCAGACGTCTGTGATACTGTTCCCTGATTTCTGAGTAGTTTCACATATTTTAATTCCATTGGTATTCTTTCCAGCGAAAAATTATTTACATATTTGAAAGTACTTAATTTTCTTTGTGATACCTTGCCTGTGCATGCATTTTCTATATTTAAAGACTGTTCTGTCAAGAAATACTATGTTTACACTATACTGATGAAAATTGAGCAGACTTCTTGTGATTCCTTTATGAACTAGTACCCTGATTTTTGCATAGCAGAAGTCACAAGACATCAATTGGATTTAATTAACTTTATTTTAAATTACTAAAGTAATGGCAGTAGACAATACTGTAGCATGTTCATAAGTAGTAAAAGCAGTGCTTGTACTGGTACATTATTAAATCTTAATTAAACTATTCATAGCAGAAATTATTATTTATTACTGCAGGAATAGAAAAGTGTGTCTTTGCAAGTCTCACATTTCTCTTTGTTAAAAGAAGATTCTGTCTCTTCTTAGATGTGTAGCCAGAAGACAGTGAAAGGTCATACACTTAGCAACCTTTGGGGTTTGCCTGCCTCTCACTACACAGATTCTCCCTTACCCCTGCTAGAAGAAGATATAACAAAAGGTGAGTCACAGAAGCCCACCTGGGTACTGTTGCCACCAGATGTATGCTACGTAAGCAGTGTCGGTACCTGTTTGCAGCAGATATCTGGTAATCAAATTTTCTGGCACCTCAAAACTTGCAAGAATTGTGATCTCAAACGTTGCAAAGGGTAGAGATCAACTTCAGACTACTTACTCCATGTGGTATCTAACTTAGGACATAGTATATGTTATGCTGAGCATCATCCTCCCTGAGTCAGTTATCTTGTAATTCACAGAGTTCAGTTGCTACTGGAAAGAAGAATTGTGTGTGATGGAGAGTTCTTGTATGACTAAATAACATGGTCAAAATAAACAGTCATGTTTAACGTCTGGTTATTAATCATTCAATCTTAACTAGATCTGCACTTGGACTATTTCAGCAATTGGTCCATATTCATGATTACATTGGGATTTACAAGAGTTAATTCTCATCCATTCTGCATATTAAATTGCCATTGTACAAGCATATAATTCGTTCTCAGAATCGGCGCCATTACAATATCGTTCATGTATTTGTCAATTTTTATAGGCAAAGCTCACTTTCCTTGAAGGTAAAATATTGAGTATTGAAAGATAGAAATCTTTCAATAAAAGAAAACTGCTGCTTTTCTAGTTCTGATTTGGAATTGAAAGAACTTGGATCTGCCTTTCTTTAATTCTTTCTTTATTACTACTAATTCTTTTTCTTTCATAGCTGGAATATATATGAATTGTTCAGTAATGTCATTTTCTTGTAGGTATTCTGAGCCTAACTGAACAAAGGCTTACCCCTCCAGCAGCAAAGATAACTCTCCAGACACCTCATGTTGTATCCAAAGCAGCACCTTTCCATGAATTTCACAGGCAGCACAAGAAATCAGCTGTAGGTAAGTACAGAGGATTGATAACAACCATCAATTGCATCTCCAACTTCACTTTCAGGCCCTTGTTTTATCTCACAAGGAGAGAGCTGTCTAATGAGCACTCACTCAAATTCTTAAGAATACTAAGTGCTAAAGATGTTCATGAGCATCCTGTGTCTTGCAACTGAATGGAAATCTGATTTCTTAATATTGTGAGGATTTGGTCGCTATTAATTTCTGAAATCCTGGTAGGTTCCTACCTGCATGTTTCAAATTCTGAGCACTTGAATCTGAAGATCTGACCATTGGCATTAGTGTAAAGCCAGTGTTCCTGTAAGTCATGACTTACAACAGCTGATCAAGCATCTCTTTTGCCAGTGTGATTAAATGAACAAGTCCCAATAAGTGAATATACTCTGACCAGTGGGATTCTGATCTATCACAAAGTGTACTCAAAAGCGTTTTTGCTACAGCTGCTTGTGGTGTGTGACATCAGTATGGAAAGGAACATAAGCAAAATGAGCAGTGAGCTCAGTAGCAATACCATAAATTTGAAAAGTTCTAATGAAAAGGGGTGGTTGAAAACTAAAATTATCTGGAGTATAACTGCTAATATCTTGACATTGTTATCCTGGGTATTCTGTTGGCTGGCATATTACAAACTTTAGAACATTATAGACTAAAACTGAAAATTGCAGCCCACTTGGGCATGAGAGCAAACTGGAGCATGCCAGTACCTAACGGTAGGTGGTGAAGTATCAATTTAATGCCATTGTTTGCAGTTCTAACAATGAAACCTGCGATCAATTTTTTTCTTTGGTACAGGAGAGATTAGTAGTAGGGTGGACTCCGAGAATACAGACACCATCACCTTCTCAAACTCAAAGGAAGCAATTTATGGCACATGTTCCTCTAGTAAAGGTAACACCGCACCAATTCCATCCAGCAACTCCGTGGTTTCAGCAAGGAAATCGAAGCCGGTGTGGACATATGCAGCTCAACAGTTGGAATCTGAACTGCAGGTTCCCTCTCAGACACAGGTATTGAGAGGATAATGAGGGTTTTATTCATATTTTTAATACTGTCTTCACAGGAGATGGTTTAGGCAGTGACTGTAAAGAACAGAATTAGTACAGGAGGTTTTGAACCACATCTAAATAGATAGTAAATATTGAAGTAAAATAGGAAATACTTCATATATTGCCAGTTTCTACTTTC
>NW_009596177.1:14470-51970 GCF_000690535.1 Cariama cristata | reverse complement strand
AACAAATGTTCCCATTTATTTCACCAAAAGAAAAACTTTGGATTTCTAGTATAGCTAAAAAAAGAAAGTCGATTCCATTGTTTAGCATATTTGTCAGCTAGTGTAAGGAAAAATGAATTTGAACTTTCTAATCAGAGTTACTCCCACACTCTAATGGATGAATACACTTCTGCAGTATTTGGGATTCAAATACTGGGGTTTTTTTCATTCAGCTATTTTTAAACAATTGATCAGTCTTTCCACCCAAATAGTTACATTTACAATACATAAAATTTGTTACCTTGTATAGCCTACTGTATATTTATCAAAGCTTCCTCTTGCGTGATACCTGAATCCTTTTGAAAAGCAGTTTCAGTTGAACAGCAGGTGTGCCAAGTATAGTGAGAAAAGTTAGGTATTATTTATTAGACCTGTCCCAAGCGCTGGGAAGCACAAGGTGGCTGAAACCTGGATAGCTCATTTTCCTGCTTCCCCTTCAGACATTGCCCCATGGTTGCTTAAACTGTCGTGCCATGTCCCACCCCCCGACTCTGTACTGCTACTTCTTTTTTCAAAGGCGAGTTTGAAAAGCGTTGTGGACTCTTTGTTGAGATAAGACACTTTGAGATGAGCAAAATTTATTAAGAAAATGGCAGTTAAAGGGTATTAGGTCATGGCTGAGGTTGAAAGGGGAGGTAAAAGCAGGCTCTGTACCATTAATTCATACCCTCCTTATTTTAGTACTTCTATAACTCTCCCTGCGCTTCTCTCTGTGTGAATTGGGAGCGTTCCACAGAAGTCATTGCACGTACAGTACTGTAAAACTCACGTGAAGGAGGAAGGCCCTCAGTGTCCTTTCAGTGCCCCTGAACTGAGAAATCAAAATTCTGAGTTCTCGCTTTGCAAGGTTCACCCTCCGACAGACCAGCTCCACCGGTGGCATGCCACGATGCACTGATGCCTCGTGCAAATGAACCACCACATCCTCAAGTGCTCTGCCACCGCCAGCTGTCATCAACATCACTATTTTCAGACACCATTTGGAGTTTAACTTACCCAGATTGCAGGTATAGATCAAGTAAAGTAGTGGCTCTTTGAATCAAAAGAGGAGCTTTGGCTTCTGGCAGATGCAAATTTATCTGCATTTGAGACCAAATGCTTCAGCGCAAAATGTTAGTGACACATAAACCAGCTGTACATAACAAACCAGAAATGATGGCACAGGTTATAGTTGTAGTGGAACATGTAGACTATAATCACAGCATATGTAATTCATTTGGGTTGAACTTTGTTTAAACTGCAAGGAAAGGAATATTAAACCTCTGCCTTTAATAAGCATTGTCAGATGACCAGCCGTGTAAGTACAGAGTGTTCAAAATGTATCAGGTGTGAGGATTAATGTGGTTCATAATGTCCATTGGAAGGTGAATGATTCACAAGCACTGAATATTCCTCTCATTAAATCTAATGGGGTCATGTCAATGGAAGCTAATACATTGTGAATTAATATGTTTTATTAATATATCTAAGAAAAGTACATGTGGTAGTTGGTATAATGCTATAGTGTGTCTGCAGAACCATAGCAACACGCAAGTTTTAACTTTTGTTCAGTTGCTACTTTAACTACTATTCCTTTCAGGTAATTACTGGTTTTCCGAGTGATATTTACATGTTATTTTTCTGCCCAGATTTAGTTCTTGAAAATAAATGTGTTTTCAAGAGGACCGTTTTTTTGTCAGCTGCTTTCTATGTTTGAAATGTAAATGTTCTGAAATAGTTAGGCAGCATTGTTAGTGGCTTAAAATTGGTCTCCACCTAAGAGAACAAAATGAAGCCTTGAGACTAAGTTATCAGAGCAAGCTTTTTCAAATTTCTGTAGCTTAATATTGGAGTGGCAAAAAAATCACTATCTTTTACATTGATGCAGTTCTGCAGGTGCCTCGTGCCATTGTGCTAACTACAATATGTCAGTGTTTCAAGAAATTATTAAGGATTAAATTAGTGATTTCAATTTATCTGTATTTTATTATGTTCTGCTCTCCTGTGTGCAAAGTGTCATTGCCACAGCACCTTAGAATGCTGATTACTTACAATAATTGTCCTTGTAATTTGCCTGGAAGATCCACTATTACTGAAATACTGAGCACATTTTAGTCAAACGAAGTTTCTGATAAGTTTCAGATGATCGGTCATGTGCAGATATATGGAAATATTGTAAGGATCTTGTTACTGGATCAGTCAAGATTTTATGCCAAACACTGAATGTTAGGCTTAACTTCCTTATTGATTCAATCGCAGCTATTGCAACTAGCAACTCCCATTGTGTGGCTGCGCGTTTTTGTATATACACACTGATCAATTTAGAATTCGCTGAATTGAAAAAGTAAAGGATTAGAGATGATAGTTACAGCGGTTGTGTCATTTACCGCCGTCTTTTTGAATGCAAGTATGCAACCAGTTGGAAGTCTGACCTCCAAATAGATAATCCAAGCTCAGACAGGCTGCCACTCATTCATCCTCTGCAACGAAGTGATCAAGTATCACTGAGACATCTCCTTAATGAAGTGATTTTGTTGCCTTTTATCTGTGTGAAGGACAAAATGTACCAGGATTCTTGCTTAACGATGGTGTCATTTTATTAGTGTTTAAAAAAAATCCCGCAACATAGGATACTCAAACAAAATACTTAGTCAGCATGTTTAAATTATAAAGCTCTATAGGTCTGTAACACTTAGGTCTGTATTTAAAATCTTATGACAAAACATGATGTTACATCAGTTTACTAATAGAAGTGAATTAAAAAAGATGATGTAATTAGTGCAGTACCATGTTTGGGATTTGAAATACTTTTATTACAGCTTTTTTAATCCAAAAGTCTGACATCTTTCAAATACATACCGGGGGTTTTCTGACTACAGTTTGTGAGGGGATTTACTTGTTTTCCAGGATACTCCCAATGCATCCGTGAGCAAATTCCTGATCTTGGTCTACAACAGAATATGCAGATGGGAAGGCTGTGTGACATTCTGGGTATGTTGTGAGCTGTTGGCTGCCTGGTTTTCGACCGATATTTGCCCATAGTTGTAAGTAATAGAGAATGACCAATGAGGACTTTCTGTTTGTATTAATGTTAAATATAGAGAATATATAAGCTCAGAAGTAATTTATCTGCTATGGCATTTGCTCCCGTCCACATTATTCATAAGAAGAACATGCTGATTCTTTTCAACTCCATGATAAGGTAAAGCAGCTTCATCCTGTGGCATGCTGAGCACCACAAACAATCAGAAGTGTTTAGTGTTCTACAAAATTAGGTAGCTAATTCGGTAGTGTTCATTCAGGCTCATACAGAGAGAAAGATGTGCTAGAAAAGAGCAAGCCCTTATTTAAACCTTCTTTTTTTTTAATTGGTAAACAAGGCAAAACGCATACATTAAAAAGTTTTTCCTAGAATGACAGTCCTCTTTTAAGCAAAGCAGTGAAGAATATTTTTTTGTCAATAACCAACTTCATTGGCTCCCTGGAATGACATACTTTACTTGATTCATGTATATTTCAGTATCATTATTATTTTATAAATGCCATTTAGTAAGTTTGTAACAAAAATATATTAGATCCAGAAATTTACAGTTGCCTAAAATAATAATGTAATTGCCTTTATATATTATCTTGGCACTAATATTGTTTTTCCACAGTACAGGGATTTTTGGTTGTTCTTTATGTATTTTTTTAACAGGTTTTTTTTTTTTTGGTCTCTAAAATGATAGTTAGAAACTTAAAGGACAAAGTCAACGCATCATACAGGCATTCTTGATCACTTTAAAATCTGTGAACATGAAAATTGGTTCTATTGTGACATGTAAAATAGACCATGAGTAAGATACAAACTAATTTAATATTAACTAAATTATGAACTAGATCAGAAGCTTTACCTGTGCCTGGCAGAAAGGCATTGATATTTACCATATTGGTTTTCCTTTTCTTTAGAATACCAGAGGATTTCCTTGCTTGTTGTGACCTGCTATTAGCTAATCTGTCTCTGGAGCCTCACTGTGTCCAAACCAGACTTGTATATCTCTTGATAGGGCAGTGCTAGGAGTAGTAAAATGTGTTGCAGCATTTTATTCAACAAATTCACTTGAGCCTGTCAGTTTTTGACAGTGCAGTCCATTCAGCTGACGTTGGCGAGTAGTCTTTTTGTACCCTAGCTGGTAAATTTTCAGGCTTATTTTGCAAGTCTGAGTAAATGCCTAAAAGCAATAGAGTATTGACTAACAGTTCTAATGAACTGTTCTTTTAATTATTTTTAAAACTTACATGGTAATGAACTGTGTTATATAAAGGCTCTGTCGGGGCTTCAGATACAGGGTTGATTGTCAGATGCTGTACTACTAAAATGCTTCAGTTGACGTTCTGGCCATACATTTTTAATGTGAGTTGTTTGCCTCTAGCAGTACAGCAAAACAAAGTAAATGAGTAGGTTATCTTATTTCTTTATAACGTTAGGGCCAGGTTTTCCTTAGTCCAACACTTGCTTTGCTTCTGATTCATTCATATGTAATAGCAGTTGTCCCTGGCACTTTCAGGGCTCTTGTTCCTGTGCCCAGTAAAGACAATGAAAGACTTCTAGCAGGAGTTGGATCAAAATCTAGGAGTGCTTTTTGACAGCATATTCTATTGATGTTGCAAGGCCCGTTAATTCATTAGCTCGTCTATTAACATTAATATTTTAGAAGAGCAGAGTAGTTAAAATTTTCCAAACCAGCATATATTAAAGACTTCCACTTTCTCACCTCAAAGTGTTTGTGTGTACACTGTCTTTCAGCCCAAGTTGTTTTACATGCAGAAAAACAGATTTTCACACCGTGGTATTTAACTAGCTAATCTGCACGCTCACGTGCTCGGCAATAGTTATTAATGGTATCCTACCATGAGCTTTTGTGTGGGCAGGAAAAGAAAAGGAACAGGCCGTGCAAAATCCAGGCAGCATATGAAATTGCGATTTCATCAGCTTTCTAAACTCAATAGCTCAGTTTTATAATTTACTGAAGTTAATGGGATATATTTTTAAAGCAGTGCGCAATTCCCATTGATGTTAATGTGAGTCGCGCATATAAATCCCCCTGCCACACTTTCAAAATTCTGCCCCCAATATGTTCTGCAGATTGAATTCCGAAAACTAGCTGTTTCTTTGGGTTGCTGACCTGTCTTGAGAGAAATGCTGAAGCACAGAAAAAGCAGTTAAACCACTAAGATTTGGGAATTACAGATCTCATTTTTATTTTCAGTGCTCTTTTAGGGAAGCTGTGTGTTCTCAAATGATCAGGAATTATCAGATTGCTGTTCTGAATGGAGTCTACCTTTTTTCCAGTAATGAACATTGTGCCCCTTTGTTTTAGATGCCAATGTGGACGTCATCTACATCTGCCCCCTTCATCTGAGTGAGGAGTTACTGCAGTATTACAATAAACTCCTGGGTCTGCAGGCAGCTGTTAGATCTGGGAACCCTGAGGACATGGGTGACCTGCAGGACAGGTTCAAAATTCTCACCCCTGAAGCTATAAACAGCTTCCCTGTGAGTTTGTCTTCTAATTACTACAGCTTGAGGGATGCAGTAAAATTAAATTGGAAATTTTATAACTTGTAACGCTCTGGTACACATCAGTGAAATATTATTGCAAGTTTAAGGGCTTTACTGATCAGACTACTAGTTAGAGCATTGGAAATAAATATCCTGGTTTAGCTTTATAGACTTAATTGAGATAGTCCTATATTGGCTATTTGTAGACCACTGTCCCTTCTTACTATGTGCTTGGGACTGGGAACTTGATAGATTTATATCTCTAAGCAAATCGTAGCAATGAAACATTCTTATTACTCAAACTTTATCTCTGGGTAGCCCAGCTTTCAATCATTCATGTGTTTGTAGTGTTTCTTGCAATTAAATCCAATGCAGAACTTCTTAAAGAACAGAACTTAAAACTGCTTATGTTGGGTAATACAGAAATATTAGTTCCAAACCTGTCAAGTCAGGTTTAAATCCATGTGCTAAAACATGGTCTAAAAAGAGACCTGAACTAATGTACACTATGTACAGTGTTTCTGAAAACACTGCAGTGCAGTGAAGACTCTTTACAGGGGAGAATAATTTTATATTGTAAATATTAACTCCACAGTGTCTTAGCTGAGATTTGATTTTTATGAAACTTTGTGGTACGTTTGTATCTCTAGGGTCTATGCTTGAAGCCCTGCTCCTGTTTTCGATATATATTAATAACAGTCTTCTAGTTATTTTGTTGAACCAGTATTTGTTATATTGATTGAAACTGATGGCTTCAGAAGGTAAAGAAGCTTTTTATGTATCATAAATGTGTTGGTTTTCAAATGTAGTTCTATAGTATTGTAGTGTTCAGCAAAACACTTGCGTGTATGTATGAATCCTTTTCTGTTGCAATAGTCTGAAAACGCCTATGTGGGAAAAGTGCTTAGCTCTTTTGCTGTATAGGGAGGGACCCCTGAGTCAGAGCTGTCTGATAGTTTTGCCATAGTTAAAATGAATTCTGTAGATATGAATGTGTTCTGTTTTCTCTGAAGTTGGAGAAAAGCATCAAGATGATATTTGTGTTTTTAGGAGCTGGCTTTTCTTTAGTATTGCCCTTTTATCTGAACGCTGGAAACCTACAAGAATCACAGCTGCCTGTGCTGGGTCTTACCTTGTAAAGTAAAACTACTGGGATGGTAAATCCTTGATAAATACCAGTGATATATTTTTTCTTTTTAAATTGCACTTTGATAATTGTAGCTGTTTTTTCTCTGGATACTGGGTTATTTTTCCAGTACTAACTACCAAATGTTGGAAGCTTTAAGAAGTCTATTACATAAAACATGCTAAAAATATCTTCTAAAACACATCATGTCACGGATAAAAGATGTGCTGATAAACATGGACAGGTTGTCGAGGAATGGGGAATGTCTTTCCATGGATGATTTTGGTCATGGTGATTTGGCTGAAGTAGTTTCAGTGTAAAAGGAGGTTGCTTTCAGGCATGCATCTCTTGTGTATAGCCTTCACTTTTCCAATTTCTGTTGAAATATTCCAAAGTTTCTTTTCTAGGTGAAGAACAAACAGCTTTGTGAAAATTTATTATGCAGCTATGATTTACTGGGAAGAGTTACATGGTCTGATGTAGGGAGCTAACCTTAGTTACAAGGGCTACGTGGTTCCTTCATGGCTGTGGATGGTGCCACTTACCCAGCTGTGGAATGCTGAGAAGGGTGTGTGCCACCAGAGAGAACGGGCGAGCGCGGTTCTTACGTGATACCAGGCTGAGGTATACCCTTGGCACCTCAGTGTGGTGCACCTCTTTATATGCAAAATCCTCAAACTGCCCTGTTTTCATTAATCCTGTGTTCGTTACCATCTGGTAACTAATGTGTCTGAGAAATGTATCTTTCGTGTGGAGAAGAATCTGTACTCATAAGTGATCCTAGTCATCCATTGGCTTCAGTGACCATGGATTCAGCTGTCATTTTGTCTGTGTAAGGGTTATAGCTTTATAGGTTCTTTTTAAGGATCTTTCTTCTGGGTTATTTAATGAAAAGCTTTTGTTGTACCTAATGTATCTAAATTTATTCCTAATATATGACAGTGTGGCTTGAAGGGCACCGTAGCAGGTTCCCTTTAGCAACTCTAGAAGCACAAATCAGCCTTGCCCAGTTTCCTAGCTGTTTTGATGGAACTGAATGGAAGGAAAATACGTGGAAAAGACACCCAGATGCAGGTAGCCCCATGCTCCTTGGCATCTGCAGAGGGGAGGCAGAGAGAGACTGAGAAAAGGATGTCCATATACCGTTGTCCTTAGGTATTTGCTAGCTATTAGAATGACCTCTTGTGACTCATGCACCCCGGTGCATTGTGAAACACTTCTAACAAAGGGTTACACTACCCTGGTTCTCTGATAGCAGCATATCAAAACAGCATCGTGGTGGCTTTGCTCATCATGGTGGGGCTGATGCCAAGGTCTGATCTTGAGAAGTTTAAAAAAAAAATGAAAAAAAAAATCAACAGGCTTGAGAAACAAGAACTAGCCCTTTGGTTAACCTCGAACCACTATTCTGCGCAGTTGTGCTGGAATTCTGAGGATTCCTCAGTTCTGCTTTTACCTGCTTTCACTGGCACTACTATATATCATGGCAGCTATACCACTCTCAAAACAGGAATGAACTAGATTTTACAGCCTGTTTCCTGCACTCCTTAATTAACTGTAAAATCCATTACTGAGAGACACAAAGCAAATCTCGTCCCTACATCACCACTCGTGGCCCCAGGGAGCAAGTGACCGGGGCTGGAAATTGATCCTGTTCTCTACATGGCACAACTCTGCCACAAGACCAACAGAACGGGCCGTCTCCCTGCTTTTATACCAGTGCTCAGGAGAAAGGAAACAAATGAATCAGAACATTAAGAGTCTCAGTTTTAAAACTGGTGGAAGGAAAAAGACTCCAGTTGTTGTTCTTTTTGCCCTTACACATCTGTGATTCTCTTTTTCCTACTGCAACTTTGAGGAGTATCTCATTTCTCTGACTTAGACTCTCCCTGTCCTTGCAGTATGTCTGACACCTTCACAGAGAGACTTGGGGCACTTTTTGGAGCTGTGGGTTTGGTATGAGAAAGCACCGAGGGATTGACAAAAGGGGATTCCTTTTGTCCGCTTCCAGGGGCTCCCCCATCTCCTTTTCCACCATCGTACCCATCCAAGTAGTGGAATCAGGATTTATACTTCAGGCCTTGTGAAGGAGCATCTGGGACTTTGAAGGAAAATATTCTGGGTTCTCCAGTCCTGGAAATTCCTAGCAAATCCAGCATTTATGCTATCCTGAAAAGGAATGCTTTCCTGACTAGGGCCTAAATTAGATGACATCTCAATGTGAAGATTTTCCTCTTGTTATGATTATGATGTGTTTATGGCAGTCTATTGCAGTGGATGTCTCTTGTACTCTTTCTGCATGACATCCATTCCTCTCAGCCTCAGTGCACCTCTGTATCTTTGGAAAGATAATTGGGTTATCTGCAGACCATGCGTAGGATATGTTGTAGAAAATATCTTTGAGGTTTCACCTGCCATGACTAATATTCTTAGTTTAAATTTAGCGGTTATAGCATCTGTCATGAACAGCTTGTTCAGCAATAGATCTTCTTTTTTAGAAGAAATGAAAAATTCCTTCCAAAAAGTGGAAACCCTTGTACTTTAAACAACAACAAAAATACTACCCTCTTCTTGAGTACTCTGCAGTTACGTTTACAGTAGCTATCAGAACTACTGTGTAATGGGAATGTATATCCCCAGTAATTTAATGTGATCAGTGAAAGCTTTTGTAAATCAAAGTGTTTTATTCTCAGAGAATCACTTAAAATACTGCTGAACTGTATGGTGAAATACATTCCCTGCTATAGGGGGTTTTCTTCATTTTTTTATTGATTTTTAGGAGCTTTAGAGTTAAACCATGCCAGAAGTGTTGCTGAGATGAATCACTATTATCCAAAGGCCACCAGCCTCTCTGCCGACTGACAGAAGGATAATTCCGCATGGATCAAATAAATACAGATGTGTAGTAATTAGTTCTATTCCCAGTGAGCCCATTTCCAACACACTAAAGATGTGCACGATTATGGTGCCTCACCCCAACAGCTTTTATCAATTTAAACTGCTAAGCTACAGGATAGGTCATAACCCAGCCTGCTATTAATAATGTATTTATTGTGTGCAACATTATAAATTAGGTTCATGGAATAGAAAAGAACACCTTTTAACAAGAATAATGTTATCTTTATACAGAACCATCACATGTGCCTAGCCACTCAGCTGAAGTACAGTCCCAAGACAATCGAAAGAATAAAAATTCTTATCCAGAGCAGAGATGCCTACATTATTGGAGGGCTTCCCCACAAAGATGATTTAGCAGTGGCTGACATGCTAAATGTGCCTATATTAGGCTCGCTGCCAGAAGTGGCTCATCTCTATAGTACCAAGTCTGGAAGTAAACGAATTTTTGCCAGCGCTTGTGTGCCAACCCCTCCTGGAGAATCTGACATCTACAGCAATGAACAGGTAAGCAAGATGTGGCCTGGGATGTGTCAACATGTAGATGCCTGTTTTCACTTGACAGGATGCAAACTTTGCACAATTGCAACAACTCTATTGATTGGACCCTAACTGGGTTTGATTAAATCATGTATGCGGTTAGGTTCTTTTTTGGCTCCATCTGACCAATTAAATGCAATTTGTATCCTAGTCAGGAAGTAATACAATTGTTCTGGTATTCTTCATGGTCTTTCTTGCGAATATATAAGGACGTTTGGTCCAGTTATTTCAAATAGTTTGTGTTGCTCCTCTGTGGATGAAGTCATGGCGGCAATGACGTTAATAGGAGTTTCACCAGCGACTGAAAATAGAGCAAGGATTTCTGGGAAAATGAAGTATTTGATGAAGGGAAAATTTCTTCCACTTAGGCAGTCAGCCTATTCAAATTGAGGTTCACTGGGCATATCTGCGACTGACATTTTACTTTGCATCCGGCTTATCATTGCTAAATTCACCTATCATCTTAGCATGACCAGTAAGAAAAGAACAAAATATTACTCAACTAAAATTACAAGGCACAAGAGTTTTCTGTACTGTATTCAGTTTACATGTGTTTATTTTGCATTCAGTGCCTCAGTATTTCATTCTATGAGCTGATTTTTCAATTTGCAATGATATGTCTAAGTATGATGCGTACTGATTTGTTTCAAAATGTTTTTATAGTGGTCCTACAACTCATACAGGAAAATAATCGGTGCTATGGTTTGTAGGTATTCCTTCTTCTTAGAAAGGCTTTTCACATTGCTTTGCTTTTTATTAATCACCTTTAACACTGAAAACAATCTAAGCTACACAAAGACATTGCAACTTCTGTAGTAGATGAAATACATGATCAATGATCTGAAAAGCAACTGTTTGATTTATCGTTAAATAATATATGTGAATTGAATACTTTTGATTCATGCTACAGTGTTATGGAAGTTCTACTTCTGTTGTTTGCTTGTATGAAATATTGACATTTTAGGTTAAATAATCAAAGCAAGGGGACACTATGTTAAAGCGCAATTCAATTTTCACTTAAAGATAGCACATAATTCTTTATGATTGGTACAGTCCTTACAGTACTATTGATCCTTTTCATTACTGTAGGGGAGTCATCAAGAAAAACACATTTATGTGACTTTCAAAAGCGACAAATAATAGCATCCGGAACACACGTGTAATTGTATTTTAGGTCAACAATAAAAAAAAAAGAAACAGAAGTCCCAAAAATTACTATGTAAAAATGTAGAAGGTTCTAGCCAATGCAACAAGATTTGATAATACTTTTACCAGGTTCAAAGGCATTTGCAGTTTCTAAGAAGCTAATTGCATCCTACACCAGCTGGGCAAAAGGCATTTTAAAGCCATTTAAATCTGTGTACATACACAAATAAATAATTAGCATTTTTATAAAGCCTGCCTGGTAACTCCTTTGTACATTTATAACCATATAATGTACTCTCCAGTAGGAAAATTTCACAGATGTTTTGGCTGGTGTTAGAATCTGGCACAACTGTTTCTCAGATTTTGCAAATAGTGTAGTCCATCCCGTATTGTTCCCTGTCACAAACATTTATTAAGCAGTACTGATTATCCAAAACCTAAGATCCTCATCAGAACAAAAAGCCCGGACAGGCAGATTTCTCTGTGCAGAATACAGCTTCACCGACCGCCAAAGGTGCTCAGTTGCTGTTTGGTAGTCTGCACAACTGGACTCAAGTACAGGATGAAGGCCATAGAGTCTTCATCAAAAAACGTTCAAGGTTGCTCTCGCTACGTATCCAAGATAACTGTAACACCACAAGCATCTCTAAGAAAAAGAAACCATATTTAGAATATAAATTTCAAGTCCAAATATTTGAGAACTGGAAGTCTATGTTGAGGAAAAATTTACTATTGTCATAGTGCAAACCAGCTTTGTGTCATTGCTCCACAGATGATTAGTGTTCTCAGCCAGCTTATCATTGACAATACGGAAGTGCGGCGTTGGTTGTTTAAAGTGAATGATGAATCTGGAGGAAATGGCATTGCCTATTGTGATGTTATTTCACATCTGAAATGCTACCACTGGGTTCAAAAGGAACGTCAGAGATACAGCCCCGAGATATGGAGTAAGAAGTGGGCACACGTAAGTAACAAGGGAGCAGGGTGTCCTGATTGTTGTCACGGCTTCTTGATAGTCCTCTGGGGTTCTTCCTCACAGCAAATCTTTTCTCTGCGCTTTCAGTTTAAGCCCTTGGTAAGAGTTTGATAAGAGTCCAGACTAGCTTGTACAAAGCAATAGGTAACACTAATTCAAATAAAACAGTTAAGTATTCCAAAATTTATAAATGAATGCCTGGCATCCAACTGTGGAGTAAGTTGGGCGTCATAACACTTCATTCATATGCAATAATGTGCAAATTTTACAGTGTTCTTTATCCAAAGATATAAATGAAAGTATATAGGCGGCAGAGCCTTATATCTACATGGAAACTTGGAATTATTGGAACAAAGTGTTGCACTAATATAGTTGAACAATACTGATCAATTTGAAACCACGTACAAACTGATTACTTTTTAAACTGGTTTTCTAAGGATTATTTTTCTGTATGTTTTGCCTCACTAATAACTTTTAAACCCGTTAGCCATTTTCAGCTGTGTAAGATGGAACACTTGAGGTCTCGGAGATCATTAGATGCCTGCATGTTTCATTACAGTGGGTGTTTAGGTAAGAAGAGAGATCCTAGAGATGCTTAACAGAAGGAAACAGTATAGCATGAACTCATGCATCAGTAGATTCCTAAGAATCCCCATGATTGAGAGAGGCTGTAAGATGACACATTTCAACCGCAGAAAAATCCATATGAAACTGGACTTCATTACTTCTGGCATTCAGAGAACTATTTGTAGCTTAAATATTCATTGGTATTTAAATATGTTAATTTCAATAAGCATTTGATATTTCTGTGTATTGTGCCAAATTCATTCCTAATGTAATGGCTTTAAAGCCAGAAGGAATGTATCCAGAAAGAATTGTTTAATTTACATAAACTACTCATTATAGCTGTTAATTTTTTTAATTCAATCAAAACTGTTTTGAAATTTTTGTTTAATTGAATTATGTTGTATATTAAAATTTCAAATTGAGCTGATTACAGTTCTGTTGCATTTGACAACTACAAAATAATTCCACATTATAAAACAGAGCTCATGAGATAAAGCTGAAGGGCGAATTTCTCCAATCTGCTGAAGATCCCTCACTCTGTGCAAGTCAAGCTCTATAAGGTAGAGCACTGGAGAGCCCTCCCAGCGGAAGCATTTTCTGGCCACTGAGCTCTCTGGGACATAAAGCTGATGCTACATCCAGATCCTGCTCCCATCACCTGAGTCAGTGGGGCAGAAGACATGATTCACCAAGTCTAGTTCTTTGCTGTTATAAATTCCCTATATAAGTGGTATTAACTAGTGTTAGTATTAGCGTTCCTGTTTCTGTGCCTGTTTAATTCTTTCATGGCTAAGTGACTCTGCATAAAGGACAGTGATAACTGCCCTTCTTTGGTTTCCCTTTTATACTGCATTTCGTTGAGCTTTGATGCAACCAGGAATCAACCCGTTAGAAGCCCTTAAACATAAACCTGTGTTGGAAGTTGGAAAATATATATAGAATAACATATTTCATCTAATTTCCTATTTTTGCAGGAAAGCCTCCATAAATCCATCCCAGTATTAAAGTGGGCTTTCGCAAAGCGTGAACCTTGCTGCAATTTTGAACGTCTTGTTTGAATATGTGTGTTCAAATTTTTCTGCCTTCTGAGTTTAGCCCTCTTTTGTAGAACAGGAGACCTTTTTTATATAATGAATTGCAGTCTCCACTGAGTATTACCGTTGAGAGCAGAGGATTAAAATCATCCTTTGTTAAGGAATACCGTTGTAATGATACACATTTAAACATCAAAGCATTAGTTTATGAGCACAGGCATGCTTTAATGTCCTATTACAGTATGTAGACCTGTTTCTTTTGATAATGAAGACATTGTGTCATCGGCATAGGCTGCCACATACAAAACGTATGCTGGCAGGTTATTAAAAAATTCAGCTTCTTGATGAAAGACTATCCTGCAGGCTAAGAGTACAGTGAAAAGACTCTCCATTCTGGTAGAATTATTAGAAATGAGAATATGACTGTAAGCACTAAATTATGTTAATACTTACAAATAGCATAATTTGCATAGCAGTTTAAGACACGATACCCAGATTTTCCTCATTGGTATGTAGTAGGCAACGGATTAAAAATAATGTAGTTTGTGAGTTTGAACTGTGTAAAAATCTATTCCATCTAAAAATGAGACCGATTTTAGATTCCTCATTTCAAGGATAACATTGGGCAAACAAAAGTGCAGGACAGGATTATCGATGGATTTTTACCTTGTTAACTTAATGCAGCATCTGAGTTATCTGAACAATTATTTTGCAACTGCATAAAGGGTTGAATTCACAAAGTACGCTGAACGTCTCTGTAAGGCCTTCATCCTACTGTGCGCCGCTGAACTCTGTCAGCATATAAAAAATTTCATCCTGAGGCCCAGATTCTAATGATATTCAATATCAGGAGAACTGCTGCCTCCACAAGTGCACATTTGGCAATCGCGAGGCCGTTTGTGGAGACATTCTCCAGTGTGGAAAAGAATATCAGGATCTGGCCTCAGTTATGTTCAAAAAGAGCAGGAAGTACTGAGACGCCTTAGCAGTTTAATTGTATCTTGCCATGTAAGTGACTATTGTAGGGAGCAAATAAATTCACAGATTTTTAACTGTTTAATATATGCACGTAAGGCATATGTGCTGCGTGAAATGCTCTTATGCCATTCTATCATGATTTTCCAACCTATTTTCTGTACCAATTCAAGGTTCAGTTAGTCCATGCATAGCAGAAAAAGTGGTTCTGCTACTATTAGAGTAAGTGAAAAACTGTTTGGAATAGCTAGAGAAAGATATCCGTAATACTTATTAATATATGGTATTCCAAAGTATGCTAAGAAACTGGGCATCTCACTCTTGTTGAATGTCAGCTGTTCAGTTTTTCAGTTTTTTGGAAATCTCACCTATACTTATATGGACCCTTGCTGAGAAACCGTGTACCTTCATGGAAGAGAAAACTGTTAACTATCATTGCTGACATAGTCTCTGGCTTAGAGGGATCCTGAGTGGCAAATTGTTGGAGGCTGGGAGAGTATCTGAGGAATGGATACGCTTGCTCTGTTTCCATACTTTCCTGGGCATTCACTTGTGACCATTGTCAGAGACAAGATTCAGGGCTAAGCAGACCTTATACAGCCATAATTTCAGGACCTTGAAGAAAGATGCTCAGATGCTCACACAGAATTCAAGCTGAAGATTGATAGAAAAATGGTCTACAAAATATATTTGGTGCCTTTTGTTTGATTTTGAACGGACACCAAGCTGTCAAAATCTGCGGTGCCTCCTGGTCTCTCACTCCAACTCTTGGGACTCAAACTGCCACCTCCAATTCTCAGAACACTTGCAGTCCTCTTCCCTTTCAGAAGAAAGATAACATCACCTTCCTCTTAGTGTTGCCTTTTTTCTTCTTTTAACAGATCCCCTTTAATATAAAATAACACAGGACTGTGCAGAGATCCTGTCCTCTTGTATAACTATAGAACTCTAGTATCTAAATCACTAGATTAAATTACTAGTCAAATTAATTTTAGAATTGTCTTTGATTATACTGTGACTCTTAATTAACCACCAGGACTGGCAACACGATGTGAGTGTACCTAGCAGCAATCCTAAAGATAACGAAGATCAGACTGAAGACAAAAAAAGTGGTATGCGTGTGAGGATAAAGGAAAGAGCTGAAAATACAAGAATAGAACAAGACACGGAAAAACAAGCAAGAAATATTCTCTCAATAAGCCATTATAATTGGCCACAGCTACACAACCATTTCCAAACTCTCCATTAAATATCTGTTGTAGAAGAAAAAAGCTATTTAATGCGCTTGGGCAGCCTACTGTTTTAAATGTTAGAGTGTTTGAATCTTACTGCCTCCAGTTGTGTCGCAGTATTTTGTCACAGTTTCTTTTCCTTATAGACTATACCTTGGTTAATTCACTGAAATGTGTAAGAGGAAATCAAAACCTTTTCAAAAGGTGACAAATCTGGAAAATCCAACTTTTGGTCTGAGTTGCATAAAGCAATATTCAGAGACTGGTTGCAGGATTTTGCATTGGAAAATTACAGTAACAAAGGCCAAGATGAAATGATGCAAAATGCTGGATGTTCCTTTAAATTGTATTTTTTTTTGGTCAGCTTTCAGAAGTAATAGATAAACTTTGTGATTATCTGAAAATCAAGAATAGTGATGAGCAGATTCTTCACTGGTTGAATGAATTGCATTCACTCTAAGAAACCTGAAGCTTGCGTACCGCATCTTGTTTCTTTACTGAAGTAAGGAATTCAGGGTACAGACCATATGTTTGTAAACAGGTCAAAATAAAGCCGACCATAATACCGTCAAAGATGTGATTGTAGAGGCATGGCATTGCCAGCACACTGTCGTTTCTGACCATCTTCGAATGCAGCATAGCTTACTAATGCTGCTTTTTTTCCTTTCTGCTACCCATTCTCGTTTTCACCACTCCGAGCACCTTTTGTAACGCCACCAGCTTTGTTCTCAGGCAACGCTACAAATATTACTGAAACTGGAATAAATCGCGAGCGGTTGAATTGGTCTTAGTATAACACCTAAAGTCTACCGAGGGGGTCCTTAAGCGAGTACCGACGGAATTGCCGATGTGGTATTTTTCCAGCCTGAAGAGGGCCAGAAACTCTGAGAGAGACACAGGAGATGCATTTACAGCATTTTGACAGGCTTTTAAAATTTCTTCTAACTGATATGATGTTTACTAGGAAAAGAGAAAGAACCCAAGGACTTAAGAAAGAAATTGATTGCCTATAAAGCAGTACAGCTGCAGGTTGTTTCCTAGCACGGGCGGTGCTCTGTCAGCGATCTATCCTAAATAGTTTAAATATTCACTGTATCTGCGAACGGGCCGTAGTGCTCTCATTCAGTTTATTAATATATCTGTGTATCTGCCAGAGCGCTGTTTCAGGTGATTCTCAAATCTTAAGTAAAATAAAGCGTGATAATTGTATCCGGTGGTTAAATTAAAGCCATGATATCCACTCCTAAGACTTGCCATAATCAGATATGCAAGCTGTTGGTTTGTATGTCCTATTGATTTAATATGCTTCTAATCAGTACATAAAGCTATAGGCCTGCAGTGTTAATTTTTCATATGCTTACAAAGTACCCTTTGATTTTCTGTCACGCGTTAATTACAGCGTTTTGCCATTAAATAGGAAGCTTTGTGTAAACTAATTACTAGGTAATCATTGTCTACCGCAAGCGTGCTGTTTGTACCTTTTATTTTATTCTAAAAATGCACAGATCTCGCAGTCTGGAACCACTATACCTTCCAGCCATTAGCTCTCACTAATTCATAGCATTATTGTGTTAAGATTGTAGGAGTTGTAATTGTTGTGGTATCAGTGCTGTTAATTACCGGAGTAAACAGTTGAAATGGTGCCAAGGTCTATTGTACAAGGCAGAGGAAAGGAGGTTTAAATGTTACTTCCACCATCTGGGGACTGGAGTAGAGGCAAATGCTAGAAAACAGCAGTGAGGCAATATCAGAACTTCAGCTCCAGGGTTTTAGGCCATATGGATCCAGAAAATTTTGAATCAATTGAATTTAAGTGCCAGTTTGTAGCAATAACAGTGTGGAAGGAGAGGATAAAGCAAGAGCACTAAAGAAATCTGAAATCCGTTAATGTTATCGCATCCAATAAAATGCCTGCTTGGATTATTTTGAAAATGTTTATTTTGCTAAAATCCAAAAAGTAACACATAGGCAACTCTAAGAATAAAAGAAGTTTAACCGTGTGCTGTTTGTGAAACACAATGCAGGGTTCGTCTGACAATTCCTTTCGCGTTACAGCTTCAGCAATTTAGATAAAATTCCTGGGAAGTGACTGTGGATTCTCTATATGATGTCTTTTTTCTTTTTGAAATCACATTTTTGGAATTCATTAGAATCCTTTCTTTAGAGATACAAGCAATGTGAACAAAAGCGAACAACATTTATGGAGACTGAAATAGAGAAAAATTAATTAGGAAAATGTTATTAATCTGAGGGCATCTGAATTGTTTGTGCATTTGCAGAGAGCTCATTAAAATACAGAAAAGCTGCATTCAAATATTATTGATCTAATTTTGTACAAGGATTAACATCCCAATGTCCTGAACTTACAAATGCTGCATTTGAAATAAACATATGGGGTTTTTTTAAAAAGAGAGATTTTTTTGAAGATTATGACAATTATGTTTGCTTTGCTTTGAAGGTAGATGTGGGGAACCTTGCAAAAGGAAGGCTGCAACCTCACAAATGGCATGCTTTTATGCATCAAATAGCAATGCCCACGGGGTATTTTTTTGGATTAAAAAAGCAAAATATTTAATAACATTGTCCTAATCTCAAATTACCGTGCTGCGCATAAACGTGCAGAATTATTTGACAAGCTCATAGAGCTCTCAAGACCTGCTTTCTGTCCGATTTTTGGTAGCACAAGCGTAGTGATTTTATATTTGATTTCCCCGCATATATTGTTCTCCGAGATGACATCTACGAAAAGGGATCTCGCAGCATATTGCTGTTGCCAGTTTAAGAGTGTTCAGAGGAAACAGAAAGGATCTCTCTTTCTAAACAATCCTGGTTTATTTATTTTTTATTGGTCTGTTAGCAGATGTTGAAGTAGTTCAGGGCACAATGTAAACATGTGCTTTTCAATGGAGGTATGGTAAATAGCAAAGTATACAATGAAACAAGCAATTGGGAGGGTTTTTTTTTCCCTTTTGTGTGTGTGCGCGCGTGTATGTAGTCGAATTTGGAATTAAAAGAAGTGCTTGATCTTTATATATTGAAATCCTCAGCGTGCAGAGTGACAGCATGAGCCAAAAGAGAAAACCATGGCCCCATGTGGTGTGAAAAAAGGAACAGCAGTTTAAGTGCTGGAAAGTTGAAAGAGAACTAACCTTCTTGTTCTTGTAGTCAAGGAAAGTGGCTGTTTTGTGCTTTTGTATTGAAGCATAGCATATGTGCCTCAGTTTGACAAAAAGCCTCTCGAGTCAAAGCAACCCTAGTCCTGTGTGCTGATCCAAAGCGAAGGCCATGAGAATGAGGGACGGGCTCTCGGAAGCAGCGAGTAGATAATACGACATAAGTGGAGAATTCTGTGCGCTGTTTTCACCATTCTACTTAATGCAAGTCGCAGCCACGGTGAATCGCTTGCCATACAGCTGAAATGGGCCATTAGCTATCAGGGAAAATTGTCTCTGCTACTTTCAGCAGATGGAGCAAATATTTTACAAAGCAATTTTACATACGAAAAACATTTGTGTTACTTGGTAATGATGGCTGTTTTACATGATGTTCCCTTCTATCAGGACATACTTTTCCAGCTCGTGGAAGGCAAAATTGGCACTTTTTAATTTTAAAATTTGCACTTAACAATTAAATGCCTGGGCTTTAAATCAGGTTGCAAACTTTAAGTAGATAGGGCATTCCGGGTATTGCTTCCAAAAACATTTCTATTTTTATAAACCTCTCAAATTGTTTTGTTTGTGTGGTAGATTGTGGTTCTGGCCAGCGTGTACCTGTCTGAATTAGAAAAAAAGTCAAATCAGTTTAATTTGCAAAAGAGGCAATAGTGAAGTGATTTGGACAGTCAGACAGCGGTCACTGGCCTCTTCCAATATCACCGTGTTTGCTGGTGTTGCTGAGAGCATAAGAATAAGCTGGGCTGGACCAATTCACATCAAGGCAGCTGGAATAAGTTATCATAGCTCCACTGATCACAATATAAAGGATATACTGTATAAATGGTATGAATTGTCATAGTGCCATTGAAATGGCATAAATTGCCATAGCTTCATTGACTTCAGCGGAGATGTGGCAGTTTGTATTGCTGAGGATCTGTCTGCTGATTTTATTCTTCTCTGGCCCAGCTAGCTTTACTTATTTGGAGTTACTTTCTCCACTCTATTTGCTTGCAAGGTCTAAATAATTTCCTTTCAATCTGATTTTTAGCTAAAAAGCCCTAGGTCTTTCTCATGCATTCTGCTCTGCAGCCTCTTTCTGTCCCCAGGTCTTTCTTCCTATTTCTTCTTTCTATTTATTCACTTACCTTCTCAACAGGCTTGTCTTTGCTGACTGATCTGTCTGGAGGAGATTTCCTACCAGTGCCTTCAATGTGTGCCACGTTTAGTCCTAATTTTTTGCTGCAACTGCCATTCTAACAAAGCCTTTCAAAATTCGGCTTGCAGAAGGGTGAGAAATTATTTTATATTCAGAGGGAAAAAGGTGTCATTTTTTGCCATGCTTATTCATTGTTATAAAAAGGTGCAAAACACTTTTGGATATATTTAAAGTTTTCTACGTGACATAAACAGTATTTGGGCTGCTCCCTTTTTACTGGCACTAAGAAGCATCAGCTGAAAGATTTGAACAAATGTTCCCTGTTTCCATTGAGCCTATGATTCTGAATTGTTTTGGGCCACATCAAGAGATAAAACATTGGTAAGCTCTGCTGGAGATACCGTCCAATTTAAATGAAATTAGCCTACCGAGCACTGATCCTTTTAAAAGGTTTGACTTCATGAGTGAATGTTGGATCCGGGCCTGAATTTGCCTACTAAAACTCCTTATAATCAGGATTATTGCCTTTTTAGAGCTTACAGTTGCAAAAAAACCTTCAACTAGAATTCCAGGTGCTGATCCTTAAAAAGCGGTTCCCCGGCTCCCTTCTGTGAACACCTTGATTATCTAGGCATTACTTGTTAAAAGCACTGTTACGTTGGGTTTGATCTCACAAGAACATTTTTCGGATTTTCTTGAATTTGCTGTTGCTTTAAAAGCTCCTCTCTTCTTTCTGTAAGGCGACTGGTTTCAATGCACGCATCCTTCACAGTCGGCGAGTACCGAGGGTGCTTTGAACTGCAGGATGCTCCTGAGGCGGGTGCTGTGCGTCCGCATTGGTCTGAGTTCATCCTGTGTTCAAGTCCTCTTCAAATGCTGTTTGACCTCATTTAAGCGAGCAACACCAGGTCTGTTGAGGAGGTACCGCAACAGTCTTGCCTGTTGTACGTCCATCCTATGGACAGAGAGTAGTAGCATACGATGTTGTGCTAGGTATAGATGAGGTTAATGGAGACTGTGTCTTACCAGCAGCCTCCCTTTGTGAGCCCGGTAAGTGCGCCTGTTGATTCACCTCAAAGGTTGGAAGTTCTGCTTGATTTTGCACCCGCTTTAGGGAGCTTTCTTTCACAGCCATGTGCGATCCTCAAAACCGACTCTGTCTAAAAGGAGCTAGTGCTGTCCCCAGCACTGTTCCATGGAGCTGGCGTGGCCGTCCTTGTGTCTCTCGGAATTGTTGCAATGGCAAATTGCGTCCCACTTGACATGCCCACAGTTTAATTTTTACTTACCCAAGCTTGGTCACAGCGCTCTCAAATGCTTCTCCACATCCAGCAGGGATTATTGTTTTTTTTCCCCAGTAATTTATCAAAAGCTTTCAGGCAGCCATTGCATACCTCTTCTTTGGTTTGTTTGGTTTTTATATTTCTGTTTAAATTGCACAATACCCAAAGTCATTAGATCTCAGGGATGAGACTCGGTGTGCCAGAGGTATCGCTGAATGCACTGACAGATGCAAACTGATTTGTAGGTCAGCAACTCCACGACATCCATCATGGCTCATCCTCTCTCCAAACCTGCGTTTATTTCCACCGTGCAACGAACCACCTGATCTTGTGACTTCTTGGCTTAGCAATATTTCAGTGCAGATACAAACCAAGACAAGGCCAACTGATACTTGCTTATTGCATTGTTCTTTTAGTCAGCTGAGCTATCAAACCCAAAATTCCTCCTTACAGATTGTAAGGAAACGAGCAGTGCAACACTTGGATCTGGGTAAGTTCTGAACTTGGATCTCATGTTTTACTTGGTCCTTTGGTTTTGCTATAAGGTTAAGGTTGTGCTGCTTAGTATATTGATATACTGACCAAAACCATTTTTAAGTGTTTGTTTTTTTTTTTCTGAGATGTTTAAAGTCAACAACATACTTTTCTCCTTAGTATATGACAGGAGCCCACATAGCCCAGGTCAGCATCGTTATCTAAGCACCTCAATATTTTTAAAGGCCTTTTTTTTCTCAATTCCATGTGAGGTAGGGACAGCAATTGTCCCCCTTACATGGCTGGACAGCTGCGGCACGGACAGAAAGTCACTTTTCCCAAAGCCTCACAGGCAGACTGCATTCAGGAAAAAGATATATCTAGGTCTCCTATTTGCGAAGTTGATACCCTAATCATTGGCCCATCCTCCTCTTCCTTCTAGTAGATGAATCACAGTAAGCTGATTTTGAATTTGTATTTTTGGTTACGTCATGACAAAGCCCATCTCTTCAAACTCATTCGTCTGGAAAAACAGATTTTTTTTTTTAAATTTTTTTTCTTCCCCTATTAGATGTTAGCCATAAGGTTTTATCATGTTCCTCCAGAGCTCAAGATAATACGATTGTGGCTTAGGACATTGCCAAGATCAGAGGACGGTTGGTCATCTTCTGAAGCAGGGGATGCTGAAGAGAGAGGATGTAAAACAGAAGCAAAGAGACCCAGGGGAAGCAGGCGAATGCTTATGAAGCAGCAAGAAAAGGAGCCTGAAGCAATAGAGTCAGGGTCCTTGCACTTTATATGCTTCTGTACTTCTGGGACATTTTTGAACAGTAAAAGCAATGCAGTTAGTTTCTGTATTTAATGGGGTTGTTTTGTGTGTGTGATAATAAAGAATTTGAAACTAGGAAAAAGCTAGTTTATCTCCTATAGTATGACTAAGCAAATTCTACCAAACACAGAGGCACAAATACACTTGTGAATTTATGTTGCAGACTGGAGACTGTAAAAGGACGTCTCCCGCTTTAGAAACGCTTTTGGTTGATTATTCCTCCTTTTTAGATATTTTTTTTTTCTCTTTAATAACTAAAGGGTGTTTGGGTTGATATGACAGCTTAAACATAGAATCAGTAAAACTATTTCTGGCATACGTGACTATTTCAATATGCTCAGTTTCAAAATATAAACAATGTAGAAGTTATTGACTGCTGGTATTGATCTCTAAGCAGGTTACCAAGTGCTTAGCATTTTCAGTTGCCAGATCAAATTATTGAAATAAATTATAATGAAATAGGTGCTATACTGAAGGGGGGGATTGTCTTTCAGAGAAGGACAGTTTTCAATAGGAGGGAAGAGTAGTAAGTAGAAAAATTAAAAAAAGGCTTCCTGACTGTGGGTAAACAGTAACCACATTTTTTTTTTTTTTTTTTTTTTTGCCTGTTGGAGGCCTGGTTTTTAATCACCCCACAAGCAGTTTTCATTTCTGTAGTAAAATTGCTTGTGGTTCTATTTAATTTGTTTCTGCAGGAGCCAGCTTTGGTGAAGATCTCCCAGGAGCTGCCGGGCCTTTTAGCACAGCACGTACAGCCAGTCAATGAGAAACGATTCCCTACATGGGAAAAATTCCTCCAAACATTTCTTAGTCAAGGTAAATAAGACTGCAAAGTCGCTGTTAAGTGTTATAAGGAGTAATTATACCATATTGTATGCCATATTCTTGTTAATCTTGGGCCCATTTAAATATTTATCTCCGTTTATTTCACCATTATGCTTCAAATCTTCATTTACAAATGAATTATAGGCAACTATTCTATCATTCGTACGTCCTGTCCAAGCTTTTAACCTATATTAATCCTAGGTTACCTTTCTCCCATGATTCCGAATCGATAAGCACCAAGTCCTTAATCCTGGGTTACCGTACCAAAGGCCGTCAGGTTTGGCAAAGGGCTTTAGGGAACGCTAGCATGTGAGTTTGCACGTAGGTAAATGTGAGAATATTTCGTCTTTGTTAGGTGTTGGTCAGCAAACATCCCTGAGACTTGCTTTTCCCTCCCGTAGGACCAGGAAGGGAGCTATATGTAAGCTCCAGATGCTACATACATATGTTGCATGAAGTCAAATGTGCTCATAACCTCTAACAGCTTGGAGAAGGGCTGAGCTTTCTCCCCAGTTTTTGCCTTCCAGGCAGGTGGTGTTGCCCCTGAGGATCATGAACGTGGTGCCGCATCGTCCCTTACAGTACATTGGCACAGACTCCTAGTCGGACCGTTGCCGTGCTCCTTCTTGCTCTCCAACCAAAGGAATGTGAACAAGTTCCAATCTCAGACTCCTAGTCGGACCGTTGCCGTGCTCTTTCTTGCTCTCCAACCAAAGGAATATGAACAAGTTCCAATCCGATAGCCAGACGGTTTTGTTTGTGTGGTGCTGAGTCCTCAGCAGCGCTTCCTACATGAAACCCACTCACGACACCTTTGGATCAAAGCTGGCCAGTACCCCGCTGGCCCGGAGCTCCAAAGTGAGCCCAGGTTTGTCCGTAAGAGGCAGCGCAGATAAAACCCTTGTCTAATGACTGCAAATCAGTGTAGGTGTGAGGGGGCTTTGCACAGACATGTTAACATCCTCTATTTGTGTGCCAAATTTTGGATGGAAAAGATGCAGTCTTTGTGGGTGGGTAGTAAATTTCTGTGGTGATTCTGCCCTGCCATTGTTTTGCATTATATAAAATGGATATATCTCTTTCATACATTTCGTTATCTGTGGAACAGACAAGGACGATTCAAAGCTTTGAAAGTATTTTTTTTGAGAAATAATGTCAGTTAACATATTTAGTACCAATTTTAGTTACATATTAGTTTATCCTAACTAAATGAGTTACGGAATTATATGCAGTAAAAGGCAAATCCAGAATACCAACCAGTTTTCTTTGTGATTTTCCTATGGACAACCAGCTTTTCTGGCCTTCCCATTTACACACCAAGTTCCTACCAAAAGGCAGACTACTTACCTCAGACCACGGTATAGGTGGGAATCTCCAAGGTTGGTTCCCAGCAGGAGACAGCACTCCCCCCGAGGTCCTAACATTGCATTTCACTGCTATTCTGGGCCTGCTGTTTAGCCGGGCTGTAGGACAGCCCAGGATTCATTCATACTACCCAAGAGCGTATTTCTCCAGTCAGATATATGATATATCCAGTTTGGAACTGCTTGCAAAGCATCTGCAGCTCAAAAGCCACTGGTTGAACTGTACCGTGCTACAGTAGATATCTTCTTTCTCTTCTAAGAGATTCATGGGTTCTAGCTATGCTGCTCACATTACATTTATTTACTTGCTGTATCTCCATAGCAGTCCTCCCTGCAATGTCTGAGCACAATGGGAGCTGGATGGTTTCATTCTGTGCACTCTGAAGAGCATCACATGTGAATTTGATGACTAGCTTAACAGCTAATTCATTTCTTACTAGGTGGTGTGATAGAAGCCTTCCCGCTCTCAGAAAATGTCACAAACCTTACGGTGGATATGCTGATAGAGCCAACAGGCAAGATAAAAATAGTGTCATCTGGAGACCAGCTCCATGCTGACGGTCCTTTGCGATCATCTGGCACTACCATTCCACAATGTTCTGTTGATCCAGCGCTTCTTAATTCACTCTGCTTTAAAATTGGAGAAACCTGTAAATCTAAAGGCGTACTTGGTTACTTCTCAGTTGATTTTGTGACTTTCATCCATCCACAAACCATGGAGCAGCAGGTGAGTGGGGCAGATACGTTACTTCACGCTGTCCCCCCGAGATCCAGAAATGCCTACTTTCCTACTTGATTCCAACAGATAACAGGAGAAAGCTTTGCCCTTTTGAACAAACTTTATTTCCAAGCCGTGAGGCATGTGGATGGGGTAAAGCACATGGTTCTTCCAATAACAGCAAAAAATTTAGACCTGATCTGCCAAGTGGACCTGAGGAGCCTTTTTCATCAGCCTGAAGGGTAACAAACCAACAAAGCCTGTAGGGCTGCTTTCAAAGCTAAGTGATAAGAAAATAATATTTTAATTCCTTCTAATGACTTTTTTTTCCCCTAAGATAATTGCATTCTGCATTAAGCTGGTAATTACAGACGATAGTCTTACGGCTAAGATGTTTAGATGATTTTAGTTTCAGTGTTCTGAATCTCTTGTATTTTGCTCTGTAAAAATAATTAGTGGGATTATTGCACTCTTCTGAGTAAGCCAGTGCCTGTAAGAATGCAGATCTGAAGTTTGAGGATGAATCTAAGGAAGAGGAGATACTGATGATTTCTTATAGCAAATGGGATGGTAGCGATGAACAATCTGGTTTACATCGTAATGGCTAATTTAAGTAGAGAGAGGTAATGGAAAGCAGTCCAGTTACCACCTTTCAAGAAGTTAGAGCCCTGGGTCAGGCTGTTAGCTGGTACAGAACAGCTGACTGTGGGATAGCAGTTCGTTGTGAATGAAAAGGAAAACATGCTCATTCAAACCACTTTTGCTCTCCGTTTGCTTTTAGAATATGGGAGAGTAGAATTTACTGCAAGAAAGATAGATGGGATCTCACACTGGATACAAAATTGTCCCCCAATATCAAAATGCAGACGGAGGTCAATGCATGGCACTCGACAGGGCATACGATTAAAGGGATGGAAGTGAACCTGCGTCGCTTCCCAGGCGTAGGGGCCTGGGCGCAACAAATGCAGCGCATCTACATCGTCTCACTCGGGGGGGGCAGTCACTTCTTAAAATGTGCTCCTGTGATAGCTTAAGCTGTTTATCTCTAGCGTAAATGTTCCTCTGGAATTCCCTCTCTAGCTCCTCGTCCTGATGAGTCTTGCACGTGGGCTGCACAGGCTCCTGAGTGTTTTTATCAGAGCTCTTGGTCTGTCAAAGCTCGGGGGCTTCCTGCATGCACGGTATCCAGGGCAGAGCAAGCCACCATCCTGGCTCCCACCCGACAGCCTGAGGCTGCTTTCTGCTGCAGCGCAAATGTGCACGCAGGTAGCAGTTTGTTTGCTTTACACTATTTAAAAATATTTTATCAGAAGATTGGCAGATCCAGGTACTGCGTGATGCATTATGAAATTCTGTTTTATAATAGCGTCTGAAAGTATATCGTACCTCCTCTGGTCATACGTGGGGCACGTTAACTGCAGTTAAGGTTGCACTAATGTGGGAAGAGATGAGTGGCCTTTTGGGAGTCTAGACTGAAGAATACAACATTTTAAATAATGATCTTCTAAGGTTAACACCTTGAATTACCTCGAAAGGAAAAGGCTGCTAGGAAGCCAGTGCAGTTGTGGAGTGCTGGAGCGCTGTGTGACTTGCATCAGGCATAACTGGGCAGAAGGGGAGGACCTAAATAAATGTTTTCTTATGGAAACCTGCCCAGGAGAGTCTTGTGTGTAGATGAGTAATAGGGTCTTTTTAAAAGGTAAAAATCAGAACCACTCAAGTGACCCTAGTCCTCCTGCCAGAGTTTACCAGCCTATCAGCAAAACCTCATAGTCAGCTGTATCAGAAATTTTGACAACACAAAAAGTAATATAAATAAATCAAGACAGCAGAAGGGTATTGACTCCCAAATCTGCCGTTGCCTACGACGGCTGGCAGGGAAGCAGAGGAGGGGTGGCCGCTGTCCCTTACAATGCAGAACTGAACTTCCAGATCTTACGAGGTGATGGAAGATACTGTCCCAACACACCCTGCTTTCAGTGCCAAGGAACAAATAGGTAAGAGAATGGATTTAAAGAGGCAGTTTAATCCCTGGCATGAATATTGACGATCAGCCTTGCCCATAGTTTGTAACAAAATATTAATCTCACATGTTTCTGTCCTAGAGTAATCTGGCATTTGTTTTATTCGTGAAGTCAGATTTCTTTGTCACAACACAATCTATTAAATTCTTTCACCGGTCAGACAGTATGAAAACCAAATGAAGAGCATTACTGAATACTATATTCTATTTAAAATTAGAAACACTTCCATGAGCTTAAAAACAGTGAAGCCAGGTTTCCCATAGATTTGTGCCTTGGTGTTAAGGTCCCAGATGTTTTCCAGCTGAACTCACCCTGCAGCTTTTCCCATTGTAAGGTCACTAGTAAGGTCTCTTTCCTCTGCCCACTTGTTTATTTTAGGAATCTCATGGGAGTTTAATATATTTGATGATTTTACCTTCTTGCAAATCTGGCTGATATTGGCCAATAGGACTGAATATTATAATAGCCACGTGTAAAAACGTAAAGCATAATGCCAGACTGAAACAAAACAAATGAAGTAAAATCTGGGTGAAGAGACTGAGCGTTCAGTGTTCTGGTAGTGGCACTGTGTTTGGAGACTAAAGAAAATGAGATCATTTTTAAAGAACATAAATTCCTTATCGTTAGTGATGAATAGTATTGTTGAGCTTACTGGGCACAACTATACAAATTCAAAATTAGCATATGGAGACAGATTCTAATTCAAGACCTCAATTATTTCTTGTATTTCCAATACATCTCCCTGTTTTTTGCTCTTTTGACACTGTTTTCTTCTACAATCTTAGATTAGGACCCTCACTGTTTAAGAAGCGTTGAACTGTAAACGGGAACGTTGCTGTATTTAATGGGCTAGGCTATGTAGTATAGGTGGGCTTTCAGGAGACGGTGTGGCCGTACGCGCTCAGATCCATTTGGGTGCCTCTTTCTCCGAGGCGTCTGAAAATCACAGCTTGTATGGTGTGAGAAAAGGCTTTAAACACAGGGCTTGTATTTAAAACCAAAGAGTTAGCATATGGTATCTATTGGCAAAAGCTGGCTCTTTGGCAGTGCTATGATAATTATATTCCGTTTTAAGCTCAGAGAAGGCTTAAAATCAGGCTTTTGGTAACTGATACCACCATAGGATGACTGCGGTAAACCAGAGAATTGGAATAATGTTAGCTTTGAAATGCAGATCACAGTTACATTTGACTCCCAAAATGTATTTACACAGGCATTATAATGAGAACCGCGGATAAGCCGTATTGGACAACTTCCATGTAAAGTTGCTTTAAAAAGATTAAGGGATGACGCACTGAAGTCAATGGGAGTTTTGCCAATTGCTTCACTCAAGCCAGGCGTTCACCGCAACGCAGAAACGCTTCCTAGATTATTAAGGTTGTGACATTTCCTGGCATGAACAAGGACGTATTAAATCAGTCAGTCTTTCTTGTGGCCTCTTATTATTCCTGGATGTTCCATCTTGCTTTTCTCCCCTTGTTTCCAATTGATTCTACCTTAATATTTCCTATGTTTGTCAGCATGTACCACAACTTTAACATTATTTAAGCACAGGTTTTTAAATTTAACTAGATGCAGAGGCAATTAATGATGCCATCTGTCTTGTGAGAGAGAGATTACACAAAAGATTGTGTTCCTGAAAGCACTATTTTTTTGGCAAACAAGAAATCCTATTAGACTCTGAGAACATTTGCTCACTAATTTCAGAAGTGCCCACTTTAACGCAGTAGCTGAAAGGCTCAGATACATTTCCTGGAAGTGCAGTATACTTAGGCATTCTTTCAAAGCTGTATTTTACAGAAAATATCAACTGATACATGATATTTTCAGTAAAACTAAAAATTAAATATATCATTGAACATCTGTTACCAATACAGTCTGAGTATTTAAATACCTAAAAATCCCTGCAACATTCCTAAAGTTATATGCTACATAAATACAACTCTTTAAGAAATGTGAAGGGCCAAATAAGTGAAAATGTATTTCTGCCTTTGCGGACTGAGCAGCTAAATGCTGCAATCCATGTCTTCACGCGTACTTCCCCTGTGCACTCCTGCGAAGGGGACGTCAGAGCAGAGGAAAGAAATGCCTGTACTTTGAGTTTCAGGCTCTTCATCTAAAAGCCTTTAAAAATCTATACATCATAAGCATAAAATTAATTTTGATATGAACAATGGGGTATTGCTTATGTTTTTAAAGACCACTACTGTTAGTGCGTATTTTCCTTCAACATGCTTCTGTCATACTGCTGCACTCCTTTGGAGCACTAGTAGCGAAGAGACTCTGCGTGATGGGTGAGGAACAAGGCATGCCTGTCAAACACACAAGTCCGTGGGAAGGCAGAGCGAACGTAGAATGAGAGAGTAATCTCTGTGGGGTCACTGCAGAGCTTTGTGCCCGTCACAGACGCAGCGATATCTTTACTCTCTTGCAGTTCTTGCTGTCTGCACTGACCAAAAGGTGACAAGAGGGATGCTGTCCTCAGGCCCGGAGGAGCCGGGTGACGCTGTAACCTTTCAGATGTAAGATACACTGCCTTGTATTTCCACTGGGCTTTCCGTGCGCTTCTACTTGATACCCGCATCTCTCCCAGCTCCCTTTCCCTTGTCCTCACAGGGGAGCTTTTGTCTGTCACTGCGTGTGCAGTCCTAGCTGGCCTGTTTGCCACTGCTTTTACGTATAGCAAGTAATTCAGAGCCCTCTACAGATTGTTATCATCTTCCATCTACTATAGGTCTTCCTTAAATTATGATAGAACTGGAGGAGGTTGCAGTTTGCAACCAACAGCATTGAGGGCAGTGCCTATAGGAGGATCAAACTCCTGTCTGATAGTCTTCACACCTGTCTGTCCTGCGGTTGACTGCATTTGCGTTGTACTTCATTTCTTGCAGTTCATTGTTTATTTCGAGTGTAACTCTGAGGCTAAGACTGGAGTTGCAGTGTTGGGTTGGCTGAGGAAGGTGGCAAGGCAGAGCCGACCACTGACTGCATCGCTCTGGGCACTGCCCGCCCGGAGCAGGCGAGGGTACCCGGGGGTTACGCATCGGCTGCCTGGCTGTGAGCACCCCGGCAGGGATCCGAGGGGCAGAGAAAGCTGGGGACTTGACGCAATTCTCTGTTTGCCTCGGGAATCTATTGCTATCTCATTTATAAGCATCTGTGATTTGTTCCCGAGGGAAAGGGCGACACGCTGTTTTCAATGTCTTGGGGGAAAAAGTGGAGAAGAATTAGGTGCATTACTTGGACCGAATCACTTCTGATTCCCCGTCTATTTTCCAAGACTGATCTTTAAGAGCAAGGCCTTGACCCTTCGAAGTGAAGTCCTGCACAGTATTGACTGCAGGCTGCTCAGATCCCAACTTGTCAAGGAGCTGCACCTAAATAAGTCCATTTAATTGAGTGGGACTGCTTGAATGCATAAACTTACTTGCATCCATAGATCTGCGGACAGATAATTTGGAGAAGCGGGGCCAAAAGTCACCTTTTTCATCCGTCTGATAGCTTACACAGCTCCACACCTTTGGCAGCAGTAGTGAGAGAACGCTGGATTAAATTGTTTGGTTTGGGCACCGGGGAAAAGATGAAGCAGAACATACCGAAAGGAGAATTCTAGAGCTGGGAAGGTTTAGGTGGGTATTCTCCCTCCGTTCCAGTCCAGTGGCTTAAAAAGACCCCGAGGAGGACAGCTTCAGGGCTGCCAGCCAGCGTCGGCCAGGCTTTGTTGGGTTAGGAAGAGCGGCGTGCAGATGTCTCTGAAGCCCATCAGTCGGCTCTGGTGTAACGATTTAGTTAATGCTTTGGGAGATGCTTTCGGTGGGACGCGTTCTTCTGTATTCACATACGCGTCTTAAGATTTCTCCAGACAGAATGCAGCATTTTCTACGTCTTATTTTCAAACACGAACCACAGTGTCTTCGTCAACCATCTTACAATCTTATATTCAGCAGGGCAGAGGTTAGGGCCAGTTCTAGGGCCCTAAAATTTAAGTTTTCGGGCCAGCACCAGACCATCCCAGCAGCTGCCACGAGATGGCAGCCGGATAAGGTCCTGCCTGCCTTCGCTGCTGAAATAATCAATTCTATTGTGAATTTTTAAAGTCATAAAAGCAGCTCTCTTTTCAACGCCCAAGTTGCACTAATATTCTACTAATTGACATTTTTACAGTGTCATTTAACCACTTCTTTAAAAATAGCAGGTGTGCTCTTTACAACAACACAGACATCAATACTAGATGCAGATAAAACAGTTAAACTGCAGAAAGAGAAAGCTATAATTTAGTAACTCTTTAAGAATTTATGTTTCCTTCCCTGCTCAAGTTTACGTTTTAAAGCTGAAGCATTTTTATGGCAGTTGTAAAGAATTACACTACAATTGTGACTTTAGTCACTTGAGATGTCTCTACCGTGAAGCGCAGGCTGTGAAGCCGTGCACGCGGAAGGAGAGCATCTCCTGGCAGCACTTGGCAGCCTGTGCAAAAAGGAGCAATTCCAGACTTCATCGTATTTCCTTGGACAAACAGCCAGGAAGTCTTGCAGGATGTATTTCTAACTATTCTTTTTCCAGTGGGATTCTGGAAAGTCCTAATCTGTGCTTTGCTTAGCTTAGTCTTAAGAGTGGGTTTGGATTATCTAAAATCTTAACTACTGCCTCTACTGTTGTTTGGGGTTTTTTTTAAATCGTAAGTCATGATAAAAACCCAGATCTGATTATTTTTGAACTTTCATTTGTTGTTTGAAAATCAAGTATCAGTTCTAGACTTCACAAGTGAGCTCTGTCCCAGTTTAATTTCTGAACACATAAGTGTCCTGAAAGTCCCCGAATCTCAGGTGAAAGCTCCTTATGTTATGCTAATTTGCCGTGCAATCCTATCAGGATGCGACGCCTACGATCATAAATACCTACAATTGCATACGTACCCTTATTGTAGATCCTTAGAAAACGAGGATGGACTCAAGTAATAGATATTTGTTAATCTGTATAATTGTATCGTTCTTTATCTTACTTAAACTTGACCTTTGTACAGGCCTCCTTCTAAGGTCCTGATTTACTGGAGGAGATGATAATTCATCTGGTTATTAACTGCCTGACCTCCACAGACATTGCTTTATATACTATGGAAATACATTCATAAAATTAAAAACAAACCCCACAGCTCGGATTTTCAAGGTATTCTAGAAGCTTTTGACACCCACTTTATATCAGTTCAAAGGAAAACCTGTTGTAGACATTACTGAAGAGCTGAACCTAAATGAACTTTCCAGCCTGCTAAGAGAAGAGCCCAAAGCAGTAAGTTGGTCTGATGTTGGTTGGTTCTGCCCGCGCTTGGAGCTCTGTGGAGCTGATAAACTGTTCTGAAGATTATGTGCCAGAAAGGTGGAGTTGGGTTGATGTTCCTAAGAAATGTTTTCATTTGTTTTGAGTGTGTGGGTTTCTTTTTTTAACAGACTGCAGGAACAGCTACTATTCTGTGAAAAGGCCTTTAATTGATTTCAGTAGGCTCGTATTTCTGCGTGTAGGTTTTTTGTCAGTTAAAGCCTGGCATAGATAGAAATGTCACAACCTGCTTGTTTTACTGGGAGGATACTCCTCCCTTTGAAATGGGGACCTTGCTGGAAAGCCATGCTCCTTGCTCCGCTGTTAACACTAGGCATTGCTGGAAACTAGTATCAAGATCTGTTCTTCAGTGCTTTTATCCGATGCTGTATACTTTTTCTTCAGAACTCATGTAGTGCTACTCTTGCCTTCCCCCCGGCCCCGACTTCTGCATTGCTTTCAACTGTTTCTGCATTTCACAGTTTTCAAAGGCATTAATAGTGGGAGCCTGCCTGAGCTCCTTCTAGTTACGAGTGGTAACGTCAAGAACGGTGAGTGCCCTTTTATTTGCCATAGACAATGGAGTGCTACAAACTACGCGGAGAACCATGCAGTACGTGGGCGAAGGCCTGGGTCCAGTCCCGGCGACGGTGGAGAGCAGTGCTGAGGTCTGTCAATGGCACGTGGGGCTCCCTGCCTCTGAGCTGCCGGAGGAGCCGTCTGTGGAATCGGCTCTTCTGCGAAAGTCTCCGCCAGCCTTCACAGAGACTGTTCTTTCAGTTGAAGAGACGTGTCTCCATTTGGGCTGACTGATGCCACCTTTATTAACGCTGCTTTCTTCTCCACCATACTCTCTTTTCTGTGCCTACCTCTTTGCTCGCACGCTACACGATGCTTCGCTAAGGCTGGCCGGCAGCATCAGGACTGCAGAGAGAGCTGGAAGGAGCAGCCAAGCTGAGAGCTTCCTGTGCTCTGACAGTTTAATATGGCAAAAGAAGCAGAAGAGACAGCGATAGGTATGTCTACATTATATTGCCCAAATTGGGCACGTACATGTGACGCGTAGCTCTTCTTGCTCTAACATTAGATGTTTTTCTCAGTTCATGTTCTTCTCCGTACCTGCTGCTGACGGCAGCCGTCGCCGTCCTGGTCTAGCTTAGTGCTCTGCATGCCAAAGAGCATTTTCAAAGCAGTGGGTAGATGTGATCTTAGCATGAGCCTGGTAACATCTTCATAGAAAATGAGAAGTCGTCAACTATGGAGTCCACTAATTAGAATTCTTTAGACGCAGATATGAAGGATTCTGGTGCTCTTCTCTTTATTACAATTAATTTTAGGTCATTACGCTCAAGGGACATCTACTAACTTCAATATGGTCAACATGTGTTTAGTATAGTATAATGAGGTACTGCTTTCCATTTGGGAATATATATTGATATATTATCGGTGAAAGGTGCCAGACTGATAGAGCCAGCCCACCCATGTCCGCTGCCTACTTCCAGAATAAGAGCACTATAAGGAGTTGCGTAGCTGTTGTCTTCACACAGCTCCACCAGCCAGGCTAAGGCCTCCTGAACTTCCAGCCTTGCTCAAAGCTACCAAAAATGTTGCCTATTGCCTGATTGCTGGAATTTTGCAAAGAGTGCTTTCAGGAATTAGAATGGGACTTAGAAATTGTTCCATTGAAGAATTCAGTCAACTAGTTACTAATGATCTGCCCTGCATTTGAACTAATAAAATGGGAAAAAATTATGAAAATAAAGTTAGACCCATCGCCCAGGCCCTGTGCCTTTCCCATTTCTGTCGCAGTACAAAGGGGATTTAAAGGGCACTTCTGGCTTTCCATGGCAAAAGGGAATCCCCTGCTAGGATAAAGCTGGAATCTTACGCCATCTGATCCTTCTTCCTTTCTCCCCACATTAGGGATGTTCTGGGACACATCCAGGGCAGAAAGGGACATGGCCACAATGTAGTGTTCTCTGACAGTCCTGAGCCAGGAAAAGAATCCTTGGGGTTATCCCAGCTGGCACACAGCAATGGCCAGTTGGCTGCTTGAGCTTGCAGTAGGGGTGGTTCAGCCTCAGGCCCAGAATGAAAGGAGGTGGACAGGTGGCTTCCAGCCATGTCTGCCTTCCTCCCCCTTGTGCTTGTGGACATCTACACCCCAGATTTAAAAAAGCAAAAAATATGATGACTTTACCTATGTAGAATGTCACGGTGACTAAAGCTTAGGTAGGTGTTTAGAGCTCTCCTTCTGTACAATGTTAAAGAGTAATGGGCAGGGGAGGGGTTGGACACCCTCCTTTGTTACACGGAAGGGCCATCAGTCCGCCCGGCTGATCTGAGCCCTTAATTTTGTAAGCGATGGTGTGAGGGTAGTCGGTCTGAGATGATGAAGCCCTGTCTGAAACAACAGTTGATAACACTCTGAAAGTAAACAGAAACTCCTTAAACTAGCATTTGGTTGGTCTCATGATTTCCAGCATGGAACTTGCCCTGCTTTTAAGCTTTTTCTCCTCTTCCCTGTGTTACAGCCCCTTCCTTGGGCGGAGGTGAGGCTGGAGCCAGCCCCTGGTGCCGGGGGGATCCAGGAGGGCTCCTCTGCCTTCCCAGGGCAGTCACCGGGAACGTGCCAGCCGGCCCCGAGAGCCCGGTTGGCAGGCTGGGTGGTTGTTTAGATTACGTGAAACCTATCACACAGGTAATTAATGGGTCTCTTCTCTACATCTGAAATTAAAACAGTGTCACTTGCACGTACTTTAATTTTAGTTACTGACAACATGGGATTTATCGAGTAACTCTTGCAAAACGTATGTGCTACATACGGTTTGTCTGAATCTCTACTAGGGTGTAATGAATTTGTCTTGTGCTAATGGCCGTTTATGTTTGCCAGGCTGCATTTTTTAATGCTTTCTCTGCTGTTAAATGCTCAACCCATTCTCTACATATTGCCAGAACATGGCTCTTGTACTTACCCAGATGCACTACAGTCACAGGGATGTCTTTGCTTAACTTCTGTGTTTTTTCCCATCATGGTTCACTTTCAGTCAAATTTGCCTCCTGCCCCTCTGTTCGTGCATCAACAAAGCTTCCAGATAGCGCTGGTGTAGGCTTTGAGGTTAGAGCAATGCAGGTGTAATGTCAGGGTCGGGATTAAGAGCAACCAGTTCACCTTGAGCTAGTGAGCAGTCCTTGCGTATCCGAGATGTTCAACAGTGCCTGGTCCCCTCATGTAGCCCTGCCCTCTCTTTCTGGGGGCAAAGTTTTAACTGAGAATCTAAAATCCAGCTGAAACAAGGTTTGAGACACATTGGCTGTTACTGATTTGTTGATAATATTTATGGAAATTAAGGTAACGCTTCTATAGTACGTATAGTTTATAATTATTATTCTACTCATTGGAAAGGTTAACACATACTGGAAAAATAGAAATCGATACAAAAGTTCCTTCCTGTCTTGCAGAAGTGATGATAAAGAATAAATTCTTGAAGAAAATTAAGCATTTTAATTGGGGAACATTCCCCTATTACTAAGTAAAGCCAGCCATTAGCATCCTATTTGCATTTTATACCATGCAGCAGGAAATATTTAAGTTGACAAATAGGATATTTAATACAGCAACAGATACTTGGCAGTTAGATATTAACAACTGTTACTGATGTGATTTATTCACTATTATAAAAAGGGCATTACTATGTGCATACGATTCAGAAATTAACTCCAGTTTACCGAGAGGCCTTGACTGCCTGACCTCTTAATATCCTTATAATGACGCCATTTACCATTCAGAGGCTTATTCAAGTCATTCACTGCTAGATTTGTTTTAAAGGGGGCCACTGTAGGGCAGATATTCGTGTGCGTTAACATTTCTCATTGGCGTAGTAGGCACAAGCATTTTTTAAGTGGGAAAAACTCATGGGTAAAACCGTGCCCAGGTGATCGGAGGTGGCAGAGCCTCGCAGAGGCGATCCACGGTACGGCCTTCGGCTACACCCTGGGTGTGGACTGGCCTCCCAAATCCTGCCTGACTTTTACATGCTTTAATGCTTTGAAATCTTCTCGAGGTTCGTATGAGGCTGTTACCATTGCCGGCACATACATCCTGCACGTGGCAGGGGAGCTTCCCTTCCCTTCTGTGGGACATCTTCCACTGGCAGCCCCGCGACCTTAGGGTTGGATTTCTTGTGTAGTTGTGCGAGTACGGATCTGAATTAGCACCACAAGACAGCGCCGTGAGTGGAAGCAGAACCACGCCGCAAGTCATATGGTTTTCTGCATGCCAAAGTATCCGCTGTTGCGTAAAGCCGG